>NC_056737.1:1334738348-1334830848 GCF_019279795.1 Protopterus annectens
TATATATATATATATATATATATATGTATATATATATATATATATATATATATATATATATATATATATATATATATATATATATATATATATATATATATATATATATATATATATATATATATATATATATATATATATATATATATATATATATATATATATATATATATATATATATATATATATATATATATATATATATATATATATATATATATATATATATACATATATATATATATATATATATATATATACACACACACACATAAATAGACACACAAACATACAAATGTACACATCTATCTACAGAGGAAGCTTTTCTTCCGGAATGAAAATTTGATATGGTTGCTAACTGTACTTTGATTGTAGAAAAACTAGCACCTTCCAGAAAAACAGAAGCTAAAAATTCCAAAAATTCTTGAGAGAAAACTGAAAATCTTTTCCATTTAATCTTCTAAATATTCTTTGTAGAAGCTTTCTGGGAAGATAAAAGTATCTGTCGAATCGAGGAGGAAAGCCTGGGCTGTCTAACTATTAATGGACTCGGAGAAACCATGCAGTTTGATGTGTGGAATACTGGGATGCTTTATCCTTGAGGGAATCAAGAAAAGGTCTAAACCTGAATCCAGTATCCATGGCAGACATCAAAGACGAGACCAAACAAAAGGGAACTACACTTGTCAAGGGAAGAAGGGAGCAATTAAGATAACAGAGCTCTTCAAAAGATGTGCTTTCTGTAAGACATTTAAAGACAGGCATAAAGGAGACTGGAGGGCCAAACGTGGACCAAAACACCACTTGGTGAATCCCCCAAGAAGGGGACAAGAGCAAAATACTTGCTGCACTTATAAGATGCAAAGAGAATGCAACAAGTTTGGGCACAATGACAGACTCTTTTCTGCCACTGACTGTGAAACTACTCATGAGGAATTAAAATGGACTTGCTGAGTTTTTCTGCTAGTTTGTTGGACTTCTGCAGAATGTGCATGGACACAAGAAAGCAGTTTGAGGAGAGCACCCACTTCCACTGCCTCTCAACAAAGGGAGTAAGATTAGGTTCCCCCATGTCGGTTGATGTACTAGACTGCATGTTGTTGGCTTGTATTGCAATGATCCTTAGAGGGAGAACATCTCGAAAGGCCTGCAATGTTAATAGAACTACTCTCATCTTTAGGACATTGATGTGAGCGCAATGGACTCTTGAGGGAACCATGTGCCTCGGACAGTGCATCCCAAGAAATGCTTCCAACCCCATATAGGAGGCAACTGTGGTCACCGTTGCCACTAGAGGAGGGCAGAATAAAAGGACAGCTTAAGTAAATCTCGTCCAGCCGAAGGCACTGATAGCTTCTGGATCGTCTATTCATCTTGACGTGAAAGTGCGCATCTTGAAGATCAATTGAGCACATCCAAACATCCTTGCGCAAAAAGGGCAAGATGGACTTAACAGTTACCATTCACAACTTTGACTTCTTCACAAATTGGTTCAGGTTGCTTAGGTCCAAAATTGGTCTAAAGTCACCCATCTTCTTTGGCACTAAAAATAACCTTGTGTGAATTCCGACATCTCTTTGGTCTGGTGGGACCTCCTGTATGGACTTTTGTTTTGCAGCTTTAGAATCTCTTAATCTGCAGCTTCTCTGACAGGGTGGGGGGCTTTGGGAAACTTTCTTTTGCTTCGTGGAATCTGGAAAGATGGTATTAAATAAACTCTGGATATTTTTAGCACCCAAGAATCTTCTGTTAAAAAGGTCCAGGTGACTGGGTGCAAAGACAACCACCCCCTGACTGCCTCCAAAGGTTAGCAGTGAGGCAACCCTTCAGGAGCACTCAAAGGGTCTATCTGGAAAGTAATCTCAGAAACTCTGGTACTGAGGGCCTCCTCTGTCATTAGGATGGTGTCTTCCATTTGAACTCTCCCATCTGCATCTGGAGTTGTACCAGCATGAATCCTGGAATGATCCCAGGGATTTACGGAACCACATTTTCTTGCCTCCTCTGATTCTAGAAAAAGGATCGTTGAGGGGTGGAAAAGTGAATCCTTATGATAGATGGGTTCTTTCCTACCTGTTCATTTTAAGAAAGAGTCTCTTTCATAGAAAGACCAAACAAGGACATTTCATCAAAAGCAGCAATGATTAAAAAAAAAGTCTTGGAAGGCAAGGCAAAAATCACGTAATCCCATCCAGGCATGTTGACTAATGGCAATGCCTGAAATCAGCAGCCCATGTGGTACCCTCTGCAGCATGGGATATTAACCTCATAGACGCACTGGACATAGATAATAGAGTGCCCAGTTGTGAAGTCCCCTGCAAATACAGATAGGTGGGAACCCTGCTCATAAATAAGGACATAGACTGATTCATAGCTAATTACTGTGCTTGCAGTCCAGGGAACCATTGAGGACCCTGGCCCAAATTCCTAGTTACCTCTAAGGACTAGCTGGTCAGGTGGCTTGTTGAAGGTCACACACTAGGGCAAATGAGGGCTGAGGGAATTAAACCCTGTACCTCAGAAACTCCAGCTCACAGCCTTAACCCACTGTCCAAAGCCTGACCCCAATCTCTCTGCAGTCGTGTAAAGTGCACTAAATAATTCAGGGACCTCAAGGCAAAGGTTGCTGAAGCAAATATGCACTTTCCAAATGTGTTGAACGCCCATAACTCTCTATTAGGCAGGTGGACAAAGAAGCTGTGATCCGCCAACTCCTACTTTGTGGCTGTCACCACAACCACAGCATCAACAGGGACTCCTTTGCTCCAAAGGGATCTTTCCTTTGGCAGTGCCAAAATTCTGACTGGGCACTGGAGAACTGGTTTGACAGTCTGGTTCCTTCCATACTCAGCAAAAAATAAGGGTTGATAAGGTCATCAGCCGGGGGAGTCACCAAAGACATAGATGGGTCATAACAAAAAGCATCCAGAAAACTAACTCCTCTGAGGAGGGAATATCTAAATACCATCCACCCTTTTGCTATAGAAACTCTAGGAGGTCTCCGAATGAGATGTCATCCAGTGGAAAAACTGGAGACCCTTCCTTTTCATCGAAGTCAGTATCCTTTTTGACAGAATCCATACGGGAAGCTATGTGCCTCCTTTTGCACAAACTCTTTCGGAGAACCTCCTCCGTGGGATGATCCTGAGAGGTATCCAAAGACAAGAGAAGTTCCTCTTTGGGAACTGTTTGGATGCTAATTAGTGCTGGCTGTTCCTGTGGAGTAGGTCTGATGAGATCAGAGCTCAGACCCAATAGACAAAAATATGTAAGATCCAAGGAAGAGAGTAATAGAATCGCTCAAATGAGAGAAAGCCTTCTCCATTACCTCAAAGGCAGAAAGACCGTGAGACACTGTGGTAGGCCAAAACCTCCACAGCAGCCAAGCCTCCTCCCTTCCCAGATCCATGACTCAGAGTCAGACCAGAGTTATCTAGTGCCAAAGTTCTGATGGGCAAGGACGACTCCAACAACTTCTGAGTAGACCCTGGTTTCCTGGATCCGGCACCAATGCTTCAGCTTAGACTGATCCTGAATGAAGGGGATAAGGAGTGGAACCAGTCAGGGAGGTTGTCAAAGTCGAACACCTAGCAGTCTTCAGATTCAACACCAATATCCTCGGGGTTCTAGGATCTGAGAGCTTCAAAGCTGTGGGACAGATTGGAGAAGGAAAGATCACTACATGGGAAGTGGAGGGAAGGCTCAAGGATCCAATGGAAGACTGAGACAAAATAATCCCCTTCTGAATCTGAGCTCTGAGGAATTTCATCATCTTATCCACATCAGACTCAGATGTCTGCAGGATCTGAGAGATGAGGTTGCAGACTGTGGACTAGACTCTCCTCAGTGTAGATTGTATAAATGGAGTCAAGAAGATACTCTTGTCATCTGTGAACCTGAGTTCGATGAGACCTTGAAAAGTAGTGGTCAGACAGCTTTCTTTTAGGATCCAGTGAAATCAGATCCTAAGTTCTTTGCTTTTTTTGGGAAGGCTCCGATGAAAGCCATGGTGGTAGTCGAGGTCTTTGGAGAATGGGTTGGGGATCTCTCTCAAGATTCCTTCCTCTCCGAAGAATGTTTAGAATGTTTTCATAGGGGATTGAGCCCCTGATGAAGAAGAAGAGAGGCAGTAAGTCCTTAAGGGCTAACTTATTTCTTCAGTCCAAAAATGCCCTTGAGTTAAATGTGACACAGGCAGTGCAATCAGTATTCATCTGTGCTGCTATTACACAATAAATGCACTCCCTCTGGGCATCAGAATTAGGAATTTTGTGCCCACAGGAAGTGCATTTTATAAACCTGATCAGTTTATCGGCCATAGCGTACAACGCAAGTTAATAAAACTAAAAAAGACAGAAGGCACCTTTTTATATATACAGATTTGTGCGTGCGCGCGTGTGTGTGTGTGTGTGTGTGTGTGTGTGTGTGTGTGTGTGTGTGTGTGTGTGTGTGTATATATATACAGCTACTTGGGGCAGGGACACACAGCACTGACTTCAGGGTGGTGAAGGATTTGTCTCGGAACACTCAGCCTAGGACTCAACTCTACAGTTGTGTCAGTGGGGAGTCTTATTTGGGGCCTGGAGAAACCGAAGGAAACCCAGACCCAGGACAGAGTCTGCTCCCTATATGCTACTACGCAAAACTGTGTTTGGTGCAGAGAGCAGCATCCAAAAATAGTGTGTATCCATTTTTGTTCCAAGTGAACTTCCCTCACCAGTATCAGTGGTGAGAGTTGAGGCTCTTTGATTACTGGCCCAGAAGAGGGATGTCACAGACTGCATACAGAAACTTTGCTGATCTGTCGTCTCCAACCTGTAAAATATTGTCCACCACAGTATGCCCAGCAGATGGCTCAGATTTCAACCCAGATACACACCCACTCAGACTAGTAACCCCTCTGTGAGGCCAAACATTGTTCAAACTTGAGTCACTGGATGCTTGTAGATAGTCTGCACTAATTCTACCAATGCTTTTGGTACTCTGAACTACTGCAGGGCTGTCCAATCAGCTTTCTTTGGACCTTGCCATAAGATATCTCCAAGTCTAGGAATGCCCAGTTGGACTCCTCTCTCTATTTTTTCTCAACTATTTGCCTCACTGCAGACATTGGGTTAGTTATGCTGTATCCCGATTTTGAGTCTGAACTGTGCATCTCCCATCTCACTTTCTACTACTCTGCTAATTCATTTATCACCCTCTCCCCAACTTTCATGCAGTGCGACAGAAGGTCAATATTTCTCTACTGCTCACAGTTGTGGATGTCCACTTTGTTATTGTACACTAGCATGCTTATTCTCCAATTATCTGGGATACACCCTTCTCTCTATATTGGTATGAGTGCCCTCAGACCATTTCTCCCTCTCTCATGCAACACCTTGATCATATCTGCTGTGGCCTCATCTGAGGCTGCTGCTTTCCTTGACTTCATTTTCTTTAGTGTGGTTTTTACTTTTTCTACGGTGGGCTCCTCTTCTTTCATTGTAGTCTGTGCCTGGGTAAGTGCAACTTCTATGGAGTTTTCTTCATTCAGAAGCTGCAGTAAGTACTCCTTCCATCTGCCCTTTATGTCCTGTGGGCTGGTCAGCAGGTTGTTGCAGTCATTCATTACAAAGGGTGCCTCACTATCATCTTTAACTTTCTGTCTTTGCCTTGCCACCTGACAGACTCTCTGTACCATATGCCAACTCACATTCCAGAAGCTGGTACAATGCCTCTAATGCCCTGTTCCTTGTCACTGCAACTCTTCTTAGTCTGTGTTATCCAACCAGTATTCCTTCTTGGAATGTCTGTCTTCTCTATCTCCCACTTTTTCCTGCACTTTCTTTTGATGACTTCCTCTACTTCTGCATTTCACCACCAGCATTTCTTCTGTACCTTATTACTTTCACAAGGCTCAGCCGGATACCAGTTCTACAGTCCACACACATGCTATTTTGAGGAGCTGCCATTTTTCTTCAACCCAACATATTTCCTCTTCTTCCTGAGGTGCTACAGCCCTCAATAATTCCTTGAACTCTTACGCTTTCTCTCCAGTCAACTTCCAGGTTTTCAGCCTAGTCTCTGTTGACCTTATATAGCCTTCTCTAATTACTGCTTGCAGCTGATTGTGGTAACCAGTGGTTTATGCTGTGGGCATACTGCTTCACTGGGGATGACTTTGCAATCGATTCTAGCCAGTGCCCTTTCCTTGCTAGGAGGAAGTATAGCAGAGATGCAAGTTGGCGACTGTTGTAAGAGATCTTGTGCATCTCTGGCTGAGCCATGTGTTGGCCACTATCAAGCCATTTACCAGACTGTAGACTAGAATGGCCAATCCTTTATTCCTTTTGCCTCAACTATGAGGACCCAGGGGGTCTACATTAGGTCGCTGAAATGTTACTCAAACGAACACCTATTCATTGACCCGTAATCAGCGAAAATCACTTCAGCAATTCACTGAATTTACTAAGGGCAACAAAATAGTTGCCCGAAGCACAACAGACAACTACAGAACTTTGCCCTTCTCTCCACTGTAGTGCGATCTCGAAGTTGGTATATATAGTTAGGGGGATGAAGACCCTCACTTGCGTAGGTTCGAGTCAACTACCAGTTAAGTCTGTTGTGCTTCAGGCAACCTCATTCAGTAATTAAAAACATCAACTCAGTGATCAGAAAATATCAGGGTAAAGGCATAGTCTCCAATCCTGGTATGTCGATTTCAATAAAAGCTTGTGATCCTGTTGACCAAATGCAAAAGACAGGAAAGATGTCAACTTAATCAACAAATTTAACACAAACTAAAGAGAGCGAAAGAGTGAGTGTACGAGTGAAAGCTATATACAGACATACACAATATGCACTTTGTGAGGATAGGTGAAGGATGCCAGCCTAGCCAGACAGAATTTTGTACATAATTCTGTCATTTCTAAATATTAATGTAAGCCACAGGCTTGTTCTCTTCAAAGTGAAAAGACTGCATTGGATATTGAACAGTAAAATTGTAACAGTGCACTCTGCTGTAAGAAAGCTAAGTCAAGTATTTTATGACTGTCTTTGATCTTTAAAGTCGGCTCCGATATGTCTGGATGAAGGAATTCTGCCTATTGTTTTGAGGATACAGTTAATGGCTAGAATTTGCATGTATAAATATCCTTTATTGCTCTGGTTTCTAACCAGGTGTAAAGAATGTAAAGTACAGTTTTGTACCTACCAAAAATGTAGATGTCCAATAGGTATGCATCTGCAGTCATCACATATGGGTTGTCCTGCCTCAGGCAGCCCTTCGGTCGGCCGGATTCCAAAGTCTGGGTCTGGCCTCGGCTGATGTCACACTTTCCCCGACGTCAGAGCGTCTGGGGTATAAAAGCATCAGCAGATGCCATCTTCCTCAGTTTTTCTTGCCCCAGATGCCAGGTGCCCTCTAGGAAGGCTAAATTTGGAAAAATGCAATAAAAATCCAAACATTTGCAAAAAGATATATATATATACATATATACAAACAAATACACCATAATAGATCCCCCAGCTAGCTAATAGAGGGGTAAGCACCCTAGGAATACCACAGAGGGGAAGGAGGGAGGGTAACCTGATCAGATGCATATATCGACATCTATTTATGGTAGGTACAAAAGTACAGTTTTGTACCTACCATAAATGTAGATGTCCGATAGGTATGCATCTGCAGTCCTAACATATGGGTTGTCCTGCCTCAGGCAGCCCTTCGGTCGGCCGGATTCCAAAGTCTGGGTCTGGCCTCGGCTGATGTCGCACTTCACCCGACGTTATAGCTGCTGTTTATTGGGTATAAAGGCATCAGCCGACGCCATTTTCCTCAGTGTTTCTTGCCCCAGATGCCAGGTGCCCTCTAGGAAGGCTAAATTTGGATAAATGCAAATAATTCCAAACAGTAGAGAGCAAACAATATGAAAATATATATATAGATATATACAAACAAATACACCATAATAGATTCCCCCAGCTAGCTAAAAGAGGGGTAAATACCCTAGGAATACCACAGAGGGAAGGAGGGTAATCCTGACTGCAGATGCATACCTATCGGACATCTACATTTATGGTAGGTACAAAACTGTACTATGTCCTTCAAAGATGCATCTGCAGTCCTAACATATGGGTAGAATACCATAGCCAAACTGGGGGAGGAGGCACTAAGATAAAGATGGTGTAGTTAAGATCCCTTGCAAAACAGCAGTTGCAAAACCTGCTCGGGATCTAGAGTATAAGGGAAGATTATAATGCTTGGCAAATGTATGCACGGAGCTCCAAGTAGCAGCTTCTAAAATGTCTTTGGTAGCCACTCCTCTTAGGAAAGCTGTAGTGGTGGCTGTAGCTCTAGTGGAATGAGGTCTGATATTTTCAGTTGTCGTCTTTCCATGAAAAGAGTAGCAAAATCGAATGCAATTTCCTATCCATTTTGAGATTGTCTGTTTTGAAATTGCTTTTCCTTGCATTCCTGTTGCATATGCTACCAGAAGCTGGTCAGTTTTTCTGCTGGTCTTAGTTCTGTCCAGATAGTAGCGTAATTGTCTGTGCACATCCAAGGTATATAGCAGTCTTTCCCCCCTGTTCTGTGGGTTGGGGAAGAATGTAGGTAAATGAATCGCTTTGTTCAATGATACTCTGGAGACCACTTTTGGCATAAAGGTAGGGTTAGTTCTCAGAGAGACTCTGTCCTGATGGAAGATAAGGAAGGGTTGTACTGCCATTAATGCCTGTAACTCAGATACCCTTCTTGCTGAAGTGATTGCTAGCAGGAAAGCAGTTTTCCAAGACAAGAACTGTAAGTCTGCTATTGCTGCTGGTTCAAAAGGGGGAAGTGTTAACTTTTCCAGCACAAAGTTGAGATCCCATGTAGGTAAAGGTGGTTTCCTTGGAGGTTTTACATTTTTGATTCCTCTCAAGAACTGCCTGAGTAGAGGATGAGAGAAGACAGGAGGATCCATGTTGTATTCTGCTGAAATTGATGCATGAATCTTAATGGAGGAGTAAGACAGGCCATTGTGGAACAGTTCTGCTAAATATTCCAGGATGTGTGCTATGTTTGCCAATGAGACATTTTCTCCCTTTGCTGCACTCCAAATGAGGTATCTTTTCCACTTGGCTGAATAAGTCTTCCTTGTGGAGCGTCTGCGTGCCTCCAGGATAATGTCTTTAACCCTCTGAGATAAACCTGGGTTATTTTGTTTTATGCAATATTCCAAGCAGCTAGCTGCAGTGTTTTCAAGTTTGGATGTAGGATCTTGTAGTTGTCCTGTGTTAGAAGTAAGGGACATAGAGGTAGAGGCCATGTGTGTGTCCGAGACATGCTTCTCAGTAGCGGGTACCAATGTTGCCTCGGCCAGTCTGGAGCAATCAGGATTACCCTTGGCTGATCCTCTCTGATCTTCAGTAGAACTTTGTACATCAAGGGAAGAGGTGGAAATGCATATGCTGTCAGGTTTTTCCAGCTGAAGGAAAGGGAGTCCACCCTCCAAGCAAGTGGCTGGTATGCTCTTGCGCAGAATTTCTTCAATTGGTGGTTGTGTGGGGAGGCGAACAGGTCTATCTCTGGTAGTCCCCATTTCTTTGTTATGGCTTTGAAGATATCTGGATGCAGCATCCATTCGTGAGCATCCGTGGTAGTTCTGCTTAAGGTGTCTGCTAGAGAATTTTCTTTTCCTGGTACAAATCTGGCCTGAAGTTGAATGTTGAGATTCAGGGCCACATTCCACAGGTCCACTGCCATCCGGCATAGAGGATATGAATGTGTACCTCCCTGTTTGTTGATGTACCACATGACTGTGGTATTGTCCGTCCTTATCAGCAGATGACCCTGTTGAAGGAGTGGTCTGAATGCCTGGATCGCATGTTTCACTGCCAGCATCTCCTTTAGATTTATGTGTAGATTCAGCTGGTCTTGGGTCCATAGGCCTTGTATACACTTGTCCACCATGTGTGCCCCCCAGCCTAGGTCTGAGGCGTCCGTGGTGATGGTCTGGCTTGGATGAGGTTTGTGGAAAGGCAAGCCTCTGTTCAACTGACAGGCCTGAGCCCACCACAGGAATTCTTGCTTCAGGCATGGAATTATTGGAATCTGGGCTTCTAGACTGTGCTTGTGTTGAGACCATACATTCCTTAGGTACCATTGTAGCTTTCTCATATGCAGCCTGGCATGCGGAACCAATATTATGCAGGATGCCACGTAGCCCAGGGCTTGCAGGACTTTCCTTGCAGTAAGCTGAGTTTGTGTTGTTAATGTCATGAAGTAGACTGGTAGTTGCTTTTGTTTTTCTTCTGTGAGAAAAGCCATCTGAGTTGATGTATCCAGTTCTGCACCCAAGAATGTTATCCTTTGGGATGGTACTAGTCTTGACTTTTGCATATTGATTGTGTATCCCAAGGCTTGCAACGGTTGTATGACATTTTCCAAATCTTTTGTTAATTTTGCCTTGTTGTCCGCTTGTATCAGGCAGTCGTCCAGGTATGGGTAAATTTGAATTCCCTGAAGCCTGCAATGAGCAATTACTGATGCCAGGCATTTCGCAAATACTCTGGGCGCAGTAGATAAGCCAAAAAACAATGCTGAGAATTGATAATGCTCTGATCCTGCAAGAAATCTGAGGTGTCTTCTGCAATCTGGTCGTATAGGGACGTGCAGGTATGCCTCCTTGAGATCTAGAGTCACCAGCCAAGACTCCTTGCCCAGCATGGGAAGAAGCTGCTGGAGGGTCAGCATTTTGAATTTTGGAACAATGAGGTATGTGTTCAGTGTGGACAAGTCTAGAATAGGTCTCCATTGATTTTCTTTTCTTGGTACAAGGAAAAGCCTGGAGTAAAATCCTTGGCCTTGTTCCATAGGTGGTACCTCTTCTATAGCTCTCATCCTTAGTAAGTTGTTGATTTGTCTTAGAGCGTCTGTTTTTTGGCTTGGTGGTAGGTTTGGCATTCCTCTCTTTTTTGGTAGAGTGTGGAAGTGAAACCTGTAGCCCTTTGTCTATTGTTTGTAAAGTCAATTTGTCTCCTGTAATGTAATGCCAGTTGTCGGAAAATAAGGCTAGCTTTCCGCCCAAGGGTGCTTCCAGTTGTTCCCTGGTAGGCGGAACTACAGCCAAGTCATTGTGTCTGCCCTGTGGAAGTGGTTGTAGTTGAATCTGTGGTAGTACTTCTCTGGTTGGTAGGTTGCCACTGACGTCCCCTGTAGGCACCCCTAGATTGACCTCTGCCTCTTGGGCGTCTATTTCTGCCTCTCTGCGCTCTGGCGTTGTCTGGAAAGGACCAATTCTTCGAAGGCCAATTTCTGCTAAACCTCGGAGGTTGGACCTGTAAGAAATCCTTGACTGTTTGGACCGATTTTGCTTTTTCTTCCACCTTCTTTAGAACCTCCTGTGCAGGGGAGCCAAACAAACTTTGTTTCTCCATGGGAGCATCTAGGAGTTTTGACTTAACATGGTCTGGTAAGGATTGTTCTTTTAACCAGGCATGCCTTCGAATCACTGTTCCAGTCATAGCTGATCTAAAGGAAGCCTTCAGTGCATCATAGCCACATTTTAAGAAATGGTTACTGACCTGCTGAGAGTTATGTACCAAATCCTGAAGGGACTTGCGGTCTATAGGTTCAGGAGAAGACAGTTTTTTATTTAGCTGGTCTAACAAAAATTCCTGGTACTGAATCATGTGAAATTGACAGTTCAAGGCCCTGGCCGAAAGAGTAGCAGAAGTATAAACCTTTTTACCCCATCTCTCTAATGCTCTAGATTCCCTTTCAGAGGGAAGAGGGTTTTTGGCAGAGGCAGCTGCCACACCTTTAGGGCCCTGTGAAATGGTTTCAGGGTCTGCAACAGGAGCCTTATACAAATGGTAGTGTGTGTCCGGGACCCTGTAATATCTGTCTGGCTTGGCAGGGGCCGGAGGAAGAGAATCAGGGCAGTACAGGCATCATTATATGCATCATCAACAACTGTTAGTACTGGCGGAATGGCTAAAGGCCTATGCTGTTGTAAGTGTAAAGGTCCTTAGCCTTTTCCTTGAATCTGAAAAATCCTGGCCCTGCCATTGGAAGTGTTCCTCATACCATGCAAGGTTTCCCCAAAGGAAAATTCTTCAGGAGGAGAAGCAGAAAGAATGGAGTCTTCTGCATCAGAATCCTCATAAGGAGAATATGGGCCTTCGTGAGGGTCTGAAATGTCTGAGTCATCCGAGGAATAATCTGTAGAGACAGGTTCGGGGTTCAGTCCTAGGCCTCTTATCTGGAGGGGCTGAGAGGCCCTGTCTGGGTGAGGTTGGGATCCCCTGATCAAAGAAATGAGATCCTCAGCCAGGCTGAGTATTTGGGAACTAGAGGTAAGCCTATGTGAAGGAGTTTTAGCAGGTAAGGCCTTAGAAGATTTAGCTGCTTTAGCCCTGGCAAAAGCCTTGATAGACATAGAAGCAGGGGGTCTAGCAGCCCCACGTGCAGGGGTAGATATGTCTAAAGGAATAGTGTCTGACAAATCCTGGGTGCCTGCTTCTGTAGCAGTAAATTCAGTAGCAGATTCAGCCATGCTCTGTGAGGCCTCGGCTATCGGAGGCATGCTTTCGGCCGAAGGAAGAACCGGGGGCTCGGTTTCAGCCGAAACCGAGACACTCGTGGTTGGCCTAACCGTGGTTTCAGCCGAAACCGCGGGCGGCGAATGTCAGTCCTTTTCCTTGCGCTTTTTAGCTAATTGAGTAGTCGGAGTCTCCGACGGCATTTTGTATGCAAAAGCGGGACCAAAAAACTCCTCTGCAAACTCCGACCGACGTCTAAGTGTCCATCGGTTGAAGGAAGCGCAGGCTAGACAAGCTGATACGTCGTGGTCTGGGCCTAAGCAAGGAAGGCAGTAAGAGTGGAAATGCTTATGAGGTATTTGTTTCCCACAAGTTAAACAATTATTTACTTTGTCTGACATCGGCTGAGGCAAGAAAGAGTCCCCAACGGGGTACTTAGCTTTTAGAAGTCTTCGGTAGTAGAAATCTCTGGATCTGACCGACCGGCACTTGCGAACAGCTTCTGCTTCGGGCACCGCGCGGCAAGAAAGACTGAGGAAAATGGCGTCGGCCGATGCCTTTATACCCAATAAACAGCAGCTATGACGTCGGGTGAAGTGCGACACCAGCCGAGGCCAGACCCAGACTTTGGAATCCAGCCGACCGAAGGGCTGCCTGAGGCAGGACAACCCATATGTTAGGACTGCAGATGCATCCTTGAAGGACATCTGTACTATGTCCTTCAAGGATGCATCTGCAGTCATCACATATGGGTAGAATACCATAGCCTATCTGGGGGTGGAGGAACTAAGTAAAGGATGGTGTAGTTAATATACCCTGCAGGACTGCCGTAGCAAAGCCTGCTCTGGATCTGGAGTATAAAGGTAAATTGTAATGCTTGGCAATGTATGCACGGAGCTCCATATAGCAGCTTCTAAAATGTCCTTGGTAGCCACCCCTCTTAGGAAGGCTGTGGTGGTGGCTGTGGCTCTCGTGGAATGAGGCCTAATGTTTGCAGGAACAGTCTTTCCATGAAAGAAGTAACAAAAGCGAATGCAATTTCCTATCCATTTTGAAATTGTCTGTTTTGAAATTGCTTTTCCTTGTGCCCCAGCAGCATATGCTACAAACAATTGGTCAGTCTTTCTGTAACTTTTAGTTCTGTCCAAATAGTAACGTAATTGTCTGTGTATGTCCAGAGTGTGTAGAAGTTTCTCCCCTGTATTTTGTGGATTTGGGAAGAATGTAGGCAAGTGAATTGCTTGGTTCAAGGATACCCTGGATACCACCTTTGGCATAAATGTAGGATTGGTTCTCAATGAAACTCTGTCTTGATGGAAAATAAGAAATGGCTGCACTGCCATTAAAGCTTGTAACTCAGATACTCTTCTTGCTGAGGTTATGGCCAGAAGGAATGCAGTTTTCCAAGACAAAAACTGTAGATCCGCCAATGCTGCTGGTTCAAAGGGAGGAAGTATTAGTTTTTCCAGCACAAAGTTAAGGTCCCAAGTAGGTAAAGGTGGTTTCCTTGGGGGATTGATATTCTTGATTCCTTTCAGAAACTGTCTTAGGAGAGGATGCGAGAAGACAGGCGGATTAACATTGTATTCTGCTGAAATTGCTGAGGCATGTATCTTAATGGAAGAATAAGACAGGCCATTGTGGAACAATTCTGCCAAGTATTCCAGTATATGTGCCATGCTCATCACTGTCACATCTAGGCCCTTTGTTGTGTTCCAAGTGAGAAATCTTTTCCATTTTGCTGAATATGCCTTCCTTGTGGAAGGCCGGCGAGCATCCATAATGATGTCCTTCACTCTCTGGGATAAGTTATCCTGAGGAGGAGTCATGGTATTCTCCAGGCAGTTAGCTGCAAGGTTTTCAGGTTGGGATGCAGAGTCTTGAAATTGTTCTGCGTCAGTAGAAGTGGCCATAGGGGGAGAGGCCACGGTTTTGTCTGTGACATGCTCTTTAACAGTGGGCACCAGTGCTGCCTTGGCCAGTCTGGAGCTATCGGAATCACTCTTGGCTGCTCTGCCCTGATCTTCAGTAAAACCTTGGTCATTAATGGGAGTGGTGGGAAAGCATAGACTGTTATAGAGCTTTCCAGCTGAAAGAGAGAACGTCCACTTTCCATGCTTGTGGGTGGTATGTCCTTGAGCAGAATGTCTGCAGTTGATGATTGTGGGGTGAAGCGAACAGATCTATCTCCGGCCTTCCCCATGATTGTGTCATGAGTAAGAAGATGTCTGGGTGCAGCATCCATTCGTGTGCATCCATGGTAGTTCTGCTTAAGCTGTCTGCCAGTGTATTGTCTTTCCCTGGCACGAACTGGGACTGCAGTTGTATATTGAGTTTCAAGCAAAGTTCCCATAGATTCATGGCCAGTCTGCATAGAGGGTAGGAATGCGTGCCTCCTTGCTTGTTTATGTACCACATAACTGTGGTATTGTCTGTCCTTATGAGCAGGTGGCCTTGATGAAGGAAAGGTTTGAAGGCCTCGATTGCGTGTATCACTGCCAGCATTTCCTTTTGGTTTATGTGCATGCGCAGCTCTCTGAGTCCATAGCCCTTGGATACATTTGTCCTCCATGTGTGCTCCCCAACCTCGGTCTGAAGCGTCCGTGGTGATGGTTTGGTTGGCTCTTGGTTTGCTGAAGGGCAACCCTCTGTTCGACTGGCAGGCTTGAGCCCACCACAGGAATTCCTTTTGAAGGCAAGGAATGAGTGGGATCAAAGTTTCTAAGCTGTGACTGTGCTGAGTCCATACACTCCTTAGGTACCATTGTAATTTTCTCATATGCAGCCTGGCTTGTGGAATCAGAAGTATGCAGGATGCCATGCAATCCAGGGCCTGCAGGATTTTCCTTGCAGTGAGCTGAGTTTGTCTTGTCAGTTTCTTGAAGTAATCTGGTAGTTGTTTTTGTTTTTCTTCTGTGAGAAAGGCCATTTGGGTGGTTGTGTCTAGATCCACACCCAAAAAGGTTATTCTTTGGGATGGAACAAGTCTTGATTTTTGGATGTTGACTGTATATCCCAAGGCCTGTAGTAGGTGGATGGCACAGTCCAAGTCCTTTAACAAGATTTTCTTGTTGTCCGCTTGTATAAGGCAGTCATCCAGATATGGGTAGATTTGAATCCCCTGAAGTCTGCAGTGTGCGATTACTGATGCCACGCATTTCGTGAATACTCTGGGCGCAGTAGATAAGCCAAAGGGCAATGCTGAGAATTGATAATGCTCTGATCCTGCAATAAATCTAAGGTGTCTTCTGCAACTTTGTCGAATAGGGACATGCAGGTATGCCTCCTTGAGATCTAGAGTCACCAGCCAAGACTCCTTGCCCAGTATGGGAAGAAGTTGCTGTAGAGTCAGCATTTTGAAATTTGGCACAATGAGGTAAGTATTCAGTGCGGACAAGTCGAGAATAGGCCTCCATTGATTTCCTTTTCTTGGAACAAGGAATAATCTGGAATAAAATCCTTGCCCTTGTTCTGAAAGAGGTACCTTTTCTATGGCTTTCTTTTGTATTAATTTGGTAATTTGCTTCAAAGCCTCTGCCCTTTGATTTGGTGACAGGTCTGGCATTCCTTTTCTTTTTGGCAATGTGTGGAAATGGAACCTGTATCCTTTGTCTATTATTTGCAGTGCCCATGTGTCCCTTGTAATGTAATGCCAATTTTTTGAGAATAAAGAAAGCTTTCCGCCCAAAGGTGCTTCTAACTGAGCCCTGGTCAGCGGGGTCAAAATAAAGTCATCGAGTCTGTCCTGGTGTAGCAGTTGTTGTTCCTGCACTACCTTCTCTGGTTGGGAGGCTGCCACTGACGGCCTCTGTTGGAGCCTCTAGCTTGCCCTCTACCTCTGGCACGCCTATTCCTGCCTCTCTGGGGTCTGTCTGAGTCCGGAAAGGACCAATTCTTAGTAGGCCAATTTCTGCTGAATCTCGGTGGTTGTACTTGCAGAAAGTCTGACTGTTTGCACAGATTTTGCCTTTTCTTCAAACTTCTTTAAGACCTCCTGAGCCGTGGAACCAAATAATTTTTGCTTTTCCATTGGAGCATCCAGAAGCTTAGCTTTAACATGGTCTGGTAAAGATTGTTCCTTCAGCCAGGCATGCCTACGTAAAACTGCCCCTGTCATAGCTGACCTACATGAAGCTTCCAATACATCATAACCACACTGCAAAAAATGGTTACTAACCTGCTGTGAGTTATGTACCAGATTCTGAAGGGATTTACGGTCAAGGGGTTCAGAAGAGGACAGCTTCTTATGCAATTCATCCAACAAATACTCTTGGTACTGAATCATACGAAATTGACAATTTAATGCCATGGAAAGAGTTGCAGAAGTATACACTTTCTTACCCCATCTCTCTAAAGCTCTAGACTCCCTTTCAGAGGGTAGAGGATTTTTAGCAGTGGCAGCTGCAACCCCTTTTGGGCCCTGGGAAATTGTTTCTGGGTCAGCAGAGTGGGCCTTGTACAGGTGTAGATGAGAATCCGGGACCCTGTAGTACCTATCGGGTTTGGCAGGAGCCGGAGGGAGAGAGTCAGGGGCTGTACTAGCATCAGAGTACACATCATCAATAATATTCAAAACAGTAGGTATAGCTAAAGGCCTATGCTGAGGTAAAAGTAAAAAGGTCTTTAATCTCTTTCTAGAATCAGAATCTCTCAGAGTGTAGTGCCTCTCCAAAGGAAAACTCTTCAGGAGGGGAGGCCGAAGGAATAGATTTCTTCAGCATCAGAATCCTCGTAGGCCGAATAAGCCTCCTCCTGGGGGTCTGTCAAAGCAGAGCCATCCATGGACTCATCTGAGGAGTGGGGGTCAGAGGGCTGAACCCTGGGCCTTTTGTCTGGTGGTGGTTGAGAGCCCCTGTCCGGATGAGGTTGAGAACCTCTAATTAAAGAGATAAGATCCTCTGCTAGGCTGAGAATCTGAGAGCCAGTAGAAGGTCTTTAGTAAGTTTAGCAGCTTTAGCCCTAGAAAGGGCCTTAATGGACATGGATGCAGGGGGTCTGGCTGCACCACGTGCAGGAGTAGACTTGTCTAAAGGAATGGTGTCGGACGTTTCCTGGACACCGGTTTCAGTAGGTAATTCAATAACCGACTCGGCCGGGGCCTCCGGGGCCGAGGTAGTCGGTTGAGTGGTTTCGGTAATAGGAAGCACCAAGGACTCGGTTTCAGCCGAAACAGAGACACTCACGGTAGGCCTGACTGTGGTTTCAGCCGAAACCGCCCCGCTGCGGTGTCGGTCCTTGTCCTTCTGTTTAACCAAATGTGAAGTCGGAGTATCCGATGGCATCTTGTATGCAAAATTAGCCCCAAAGAATTCCTCTGCAAACTCCGACCGTCTAAGAGTTCGTCGGTTGAAGGAAGCACAGGCTGAGCAGGCAGAGACGTCGTGGTCTGGGCCTAGGCAAGGGAGGCAGTAAATGTGGAAATCCTTATGAGGTATTTGTTTCCCACAAGTTAAACAATTATTTACTTTATCTGACATCGGCTGAGGCAAGAAAGAGTCCCCAACGGGGTACTTAGCTTTTTCGAAGTCTTCGGTAGCTGAATCAAAGGAGCTGGCCGACCGGCACTTGCGAAGTGCTTCTGCTTCGGGCACCACGCGGCAAGAAAGACTGAGGAAGATGGCGTCGGCTGATGCTTTTATACCCCAGATGCTCTGACGTCGGGGAAAGTGCGACATCAGCCAAGGCCAGACCCAGACTTTGGAATCCGGCCGACAGAAGGGCTGCCTGAGGCAGGACAACCCATATGTGATGACTGCAGATGCATCCTTGAAGGACATCTGTAGTTTCTGTTAGCCTGGGAACACCAGTGAAATATGAAGAATGATGTCATGTGAAGCAGCACTGTGTTATTAATTTAAAAAGAGAAAATCAGAGAGCTCAGACCATTTGTTTTGAGAACATTCAACTCATCACTCTGCCTGTGTCTAGATGAAAGTAGGACTTTAGAACTGTGTCTTCTCTTAGAAATAGCTAAGAATTAGGAAGATTAGATTGTTTTTCTGTGTTGATGTTAGAATTTTCTACAGTATTATTTTAAGTATTTCTCTGTGATCTCTGAACTCTTGACTAGCACTGTGTAGTAAGAAGTATTGTCTTATAGGTTCATAGGTTCATACTAGGCTATCTGCCCTAGGGCATTTGTAAGCCTAGCCAGAGTGTTTGGCTTTCGCCACCCATTTAAATGAATTTTACTATGTCCTTTTTCGAGGTTTAGTTTACTGTGCCTCTGTCTAACAGTGACAGACGTGATACCCGGGGTAAACCTACGATCTCCCATCCACTCATCAAGATTCCTCTTGAAGAGAGTCAATGAGGGACTCTGCCTAGCCTGAACTGGGATTTTATTCCAGAGTGAAGGGAGCCTCTGGGTTATGAATCTGTCCCTCCAGGATGTCCTATTTATTTCTGTGCGGAGGTTCAAGTCCCTCGAGCGCATAGCTCGATGGGATTTGGATTTTCTGAGGTGCAGTATGTCCATTAATTCCGGGTTGGATATGGCTTTATACGTCAGTCGCCTCTAAGCAGGCGGTATGCAACAGAGTAGAGCTGGAGTTTCTTTAACCGGGCAGCATATGGCATCTGGTTGAGCCCTTTGATCCTCTTGATGAGGTACTTTTGGGGTCTTTCTAGTTGCTGCAGTTGTCTGGTAAGGTACATCCCAAAAGGGGTATTGTACTCAATTATGGGCCTGATGAGGGATGAGTAAAGAGGCACAATGACCTCCCCTGATCTAGATGTGAATCCCTTCATGATTAGGTGGGCTATATAGAATGTTTTTCTAACCACTTTGGCCACGTGGTTGTCAAATGAGAGATTGCTATCAACTTAGGTCCCCAGGTCCCTAATTACTTCTTCCGTACTTAATGGATTAACACCTGTGTGGTAATTTTGGGCACTGTTTTTGCCAAAGGGGATGACTATACACTTTTTGGCATTTAGCTTGAGGCCATGGCTTTGGCACCAGTTGTCTGTTTCTATGAGACCCTTTTGGAGGATGCTTGTGTCAGGTGGAGAGTTGATTATGGCGCCCAGTTTGCAGTCATCTGCAAACTTGGTCAGCCACAGTCCTTCCGTGTAGGCCTGAACCTCTGAGAAATATATACCGAACAAGAGATGTCCCAAGACTGAGCCTTGTGGGATGCCACTTGTAACTGGTTTGGAGTATGACATGGCTCCAGCAATTCTAACCATGTGGGTTCTGTCCTTGAGCCAGTTTGCAACCCATCTAGTGACAAAAGGGTTTATATTTAAGCTGGATAGCTAATCTATGATGCCTGAGGGGGGTATTGTATTGAAGGCTTTTGTGAGGTCCAGGTAGGCTGTGTGGACCACCTTCCCCTCGTCAATGGCCTTGGTTATGGTTTCAAAGAAATCGACCAGGTTTAAGAGGCAGGATCCGCCCTTAACAAAGCCGAACTGGGTAGGATCCAGTGTCTGTAGGTCCCCAATATCTTTATTTATGAGTTCCATGATGATCCTTTACATAGCTTTGCAGACCAAGCTAATCAGGCTTATGGGGCAATAGTTTCCAGGATCCGTTGGGTACCACCTTTGTGGAGAGGGACCAATGTTGCTGTACGTCCCTCTTTGGGTACATATCCTGTAGTAAAGGCTGACATTGAACAGTAGCTTTATGTTTGGGTTCAGCTCATCTTGGAGTTCAAGTAGGACGCAGCCTGGGACACCGTCTGGTCCTTACCTGAGCATCTGAGATGTCAGGGGGGGGCAGCACTCTGCTGGAATAGATATTTGCTCTTTTGGTGTGGGGGGGGGGTTGCGCTGAACCTGTCGGCCAGGATGTTGGCAATGTCTGTGGGTTCAGTGTATTTTTTTGTCATTTTGGACTAATTCTGAGCATATCTGGGAATTCCCACCCAGGTTCCTAACATAACTAAAGAAAGCTTTGTGATTATCTTTAGTGTCCTGTGCAATTTTTCTCTCGAAGTTGGCCTTAGATGATTTTATGAGTGCTGGTAGTTTTTTGCTAATACTGATCAGAAATGCTTTCCCTTTTTGGGATTTTGCTCTATCATGTAGTAACTTCCTTCTTCTATTGTATAGTTTGTTTATGGCTGGGGTCCACCAGACAGGACGCCTGCCTTTGGGGGATTGGGTCTTAGTTTTATTTGGGATTGCATGATCCATGCATTCCTGGAGGTGTTCATAGAATGTGTTTATAAAGGATTCTGCGGTCTAGGCTGTATTTTCCACCAGGCCCGGGGGCTTTGAAGGATTCCACCTCGGTTTTGAGTAGTGTGAAGTTTGCTTTAGAGAAGTTTTTCACTGTGGTTTTCTGGGCAGGGGGTGGGGTCGGGATGTGGATATCCAGTGAGATTAATTTATGGTCTGATCTTACCAGTGAGGGATACTCTTCTGGTCTGGAGCATAGAGTCCCCATGTTGGTGATGATCAGGTCCAGTATGTTTTCTCCTCTTGTGGGAGTGGTCACAAGTTGTTCCATAGCATTTGAGTTTATAAATTCTAGGAACCTTTGGGCTAGGGTGTTGGAGCTAGAGTAATGCTCCCAGTCTATGTTTGGGTAGTTGAAGTTGCCTAATATAATGGTGTTTGGAGAGACTTTCATATTTTCCAGGGTTCTCAGGAAGGCTGAGTGGGGTTCCTGGGTTTGGGAGGGTGGTCTGTAGCAGGCTATAAACTGGAAGGCAGTTTTACCCACTGTTAGTTGCACATGGATAGTCTCCGATGCTTCGTGCTGTGCCACCAACCTGGAGGTGCGGGCATCTTTGACGAATATTGATACTCCCCCTCCTTTTGTGGTTCGGTCCTGTGGCCGAAAAGCATGGTATGAGGTATAACTTGGTAGAACTGGGGTGCTCTCGGGAGCCTTGAACCAGGTTTCTGTTACTGCACAGATATCGAAGTTCTCCATGCTAAGGAGAGTTTCGAGTGCGTGCATCTTGAGGTTTTGACTTCTCACGTTGAGTAGCATTACTCTTAGTTTCTTATCCCTTGTGATACCTATGGAGGTGGGTTTGTCTTTTGAGCCTTGCCTAAGAAAGGCACTATGGGGGTGGCAACAGCCTTTGCCAATATCCGAAAGCCCAGGGGTGACAGGTGCAAGCCGTCCCTAGCGAAGAAGCGTGGCTTGTCGAGCATGTCATCCCAGGCTGACAGGCATTGGATCCCCTTTGAATGACACCAATACTTAAGCCAATTGTTGAAATTGATCATCTTGTCTTCATATTGTGGCATCATTCTTGGTGAGGGTAAGATGCTAATCAAGGTCAGGGTCATACTGGCCTGGGCTACATGCTCAGAGAGCTCCTCTATGTCTCTTTTCATGTAGTCCAGGGAGGTAAGTCTCAGGTCATTCACACCAGCATGGACAATGACTGAGTCATACTTGTACTTGCCTTAGAGTGACCTGAGTGCTTGTGTTATGTGGCGGATCCTAGCGCCCGACAGGTCTTTTGTTTTTATTATTTATTATTAAATATTTTTAAACCATTCAACTGTGGCTGTTTAGAGTAGAGATAATTTAAGCTCTTAAGAGTACATTGCATGTATATAGTGATGCAGTACCAAGTCACTATAAATAAGTCTTGACTGTTCGGTTGCACTTACCATTTGGATAATAATATAGCACAGCAATAATTGGACACCCTTTTAAGGGCCTTTGAGTAGCTGATAAATATTAGCTGGGTGGTGGCAGTGACTTCTACTGTATGGTCTAGGTAAAAGAACTACAGAACCTGTGCCAGCCTTCCCCAGGAGTGCTTGTATGGTTGTATAAACTCATCTTAAAGTGTGTGTCAGCCTCTTGGGCAGGGACACGAAACACTGGTTGGACAGAGAGGGTGCTGGAGGTTTTAGCTTGCCCAATTGTCTGAGATCTGGACCCTATAAACTGTGCCAAGTGGGAAGTCTTATTGGGGATCTGGGGAGAAACAGAGAAACCAGCCCCAGACTGACTGACTGACTGATCTCTGTGTGCTCTTAAGGGAAATTGTACTTTACTGTATGTGCATTTATTATCCTTTCCCTATCTGGACGCCCTTCACTGGTGTTAGTGGTAAGAATTGTGGCTCCTTGATTGCTGGGCCAGTGCACTGTTGTCACACACTTTAATAAATTAATTTTTAGGGGTGTACTATGTATGAATGCATTTTTGACTTCAAAGTTTTGTGTGGCTGGTCAGGACAGTGTTACGGTTTGTGTAGGTATTTTTAGATTGTGCTATTTTATAGTATTGTAGTTTATTGCTCAAAGGTTCATAGATTAGTACTAGGCTAACTGCCCTCATGGGCCTTTTTAAGCCTAGCCAATTACCCCATGTGAGAATCAAACCCTACATCTTCTATCTGTAAGGTAATCACCTTAACCATCATGCCAACTTTATGTGCATGTATTATTTTCTTTGTGTGTGTGACGTGCACCAGCTGCTGTTTGTGTATCTTTATTTTGTTGTGCTTGTATTTTCTTTCTTTTTTTTTTTTGGTTGTGAATACGGTTGTTTACTGTATCATTTGCTGGAAAGTGGTATGGTTTTATAGTTTTGTGTGGATGTGTGTGTTACAATTCTGCTTGCACTTTATGCCTTAGTTTTGGTATACATAAAAACAAAATTCTAAAGAATTTACTAGACATGAACCAAAAAGTTTTAAACACAAAACCAATACAAAAAAGCACATTCATACTGTACTGACAAACAAGACTTCATCAGACTGTATACTATCACTAAAATGGCCATTTATAAAGTCTAGTAAATGACATGACAAAAAACCTAATCGCGCATTTTCCTACTAATAAAAATTGATACACCCAACATACGTTTCAAAGGCTCTTAATTTCAAATTCAAATGTGTGCTAAAGAAAAACATTTCAGTTTTGGTTTCTGGTTAGCATTTATAATATATACCACTAAAATTTGTTGACTTTCACGTGTCAAGCTCAGAGGCTGGTAGTCTACTACATAAAAATAAAACATTAAATTTTTTACATCCAACAATGTCTGAAGAAAATGCTTTAAGAGTATACTTTTTTGACTGGAATAACAATGCTCATATCTATCTATATATATATATATATATATATATATATATATATATATATATATATATATATATATATATATATAAAATAAAATAACTTAAAACACCCTGACCACGAGAAACGAACCTCGAACTATAAAACAAAAAATAAAACCCGTAGGCTGAACTAGTATTTTAGCGCTTTCATCTTTTATTGATGGACAAGACTTCTTCAGAAACAAATACATAAATGCAGTGTAATCAGTTGTACACACTTGATATTCTATAATTCAAAAAATACTAACCTGTCATGAAGAGATAGAATGTCAAAGGGCCAATCATAAGACAAACTCAAACTCGAACCAAGGCAAAAACAAACTACGTAAAACTCAAAAAAGGAACTGTGGCAAGCAAACGGCACACGAACAGGAAGTAAAAACAAATCCTTTAATATAATAAAGCGCTTTTCGTTTGATACAATGTACAAACTTCTTCAGACAAGCAAAATCCCTTGCTCTAGTGCTATAAATACTGAATCAATTAATAACTCAATTAAGCAATAAAATCAATGATGCACATTTAAATAGGAATGACTGCTTTAAAACACCTTCAATGCAAAACAGATCCAGACTCTAAAGCCAGTTATAATAGCAAACATTAGGTCGGCTCACGTAACAAAACCTACTGAATAAAAATGAACAGTAGAAACAGTATTGAAAAACTTATTAAACAAAAAATTAAACTATGAACTAAAAACAAAGTGGAAGAAAGTAAAAAACTATCTTAATAAACTCTTTAGTTTCAGAATGCTGCTGATAGAGCAGCATTCATTCAGTCCAGGCAAATTATAGGCATTTAATCTAATCTGCCAAACTAACTCTAATTCTTCCAACTTTAAGGGTGCTAGACCACCCCTAACATCCTGACAAACCTGATCAATCACCAAGAATTTAAAACTGTGATCGGGATAAGATAAAATATGCTTAGCTAAAGCGTTTTCAAGTTTATTTTTTCTTATAGCATAAATATGTTCATAGAGGCGGTCACGGAGTCGCCTCTCCATTTTTCCAATATAGAAAGCTAAACAAGCCTGACACTGTGCTAGATAGACTATCATCTTAGAATTGCAGTTCACTCTACATTTTAAAGTGTACTGTTGGTCATGCACCTTAAATCTATTAGATTCTATGATGTATTGACAGTAGTTACACGATTGACATTTGCACATGCCAACAGTTCTAAAGCTTCCAGGTTGACGTTGTTCGAAAAAAGCTTTAAGATTTTTAGCTTTCTTATACACAACTATTGGTTGATCTCCGACACTATCCTATTGAAAACACTGGGATCACTTCTAAACAGTGCCCAGTTTTTACATATAATGCGAAAGCAAGCATTACTATTGATGATGTAAGTTGTAATAAAAGTGGGTCCTTGTGCCCCAGACTCGGGGGGGCTTGTAAGAGTCATTTGCTGACTGAGAAACAATATTCCCTTCGTGTTGAAGCTGTATATGTACACTATCTAGAATTGGTTTATAAAAACGTCTTAAATGTTTACTCAAAACCTCCTCTATGATGTCATTATCATAGATTCTGGATAGCCTCGATGTAAGAACATACTCCTTAAAAGAGTGCATTCAGCATGGAAGTCAGCATCTAGGGTAATAATGCGGGCTGCCCTAACCAACTGACCCTTTACTACAGCCCGCTTCTAGTAATATGGATGGCAACTAGAATAGTGCAGAAAAGAGTTTGAATACGTATTCTTCCTATGGATTTTGTCCGGAAATTTTTGGATAGAATAATCTTTAGTTAACAAAACATCAAGATATGCAATAGCCTCAGTACTAAATGTAGATGTAAACTTCAAAAATTGAGTGGAACTATTAAAGTGGTTAACCACCATATCACTGGTCACTCTGTCACCATCCAAGATAAAAATGTCGTCAAGGTAACGATTGTATAAGATCATTCTTTCCTTGAGGTCAAAGTTGTTAAAAACAAAAAGATGCTCCCAATAAGCCATTACCGAGTTGGTAACACTGGCACCACAAGGGGAGCCCATCGCGACCCCAACTTTCTGTAAATACAAATTGTCACCAAAAATAAAATAATTATCAAGAATAAGGTCCAGTAATTCATTAACTAATTCCAACTCATTTCTAGTGCCACCATTTAATTTTAATAATTGACCAACCCATTCTAAAGCAATTTCATGCGGAATGCACGTGTACAAGTCCTTAACATCTATGGTAAGGAAGTTGTATCTAACATCAAAATCTAATGTGTTGATTTTGTCAAAGAATGTCCAAGAATCTTTACAGATTTGGTTAACTTTAACCAAATATTTCTGTAAAATTGCATCAACAACTTTTGCACAAGGATATGTAGGAGAGCCCCTGCTGTCCACAAGGGGACGCATAGGGGGATTCATCACATCTGTATGTATCTTGGGTATGCCAAACAAACAGGGAAATCTTGGGTACACTATGGACATGTAGTTAAAGATGTTCATTTATTCTTCCTTCAATATACATTTCCTCAATGGTATTTTTGATGATGTTGTAAGTTCTATTAGTTTCAGATCTCCAACTAAGTAAATAAGAAGAACTATCCAATACATGTAAAATCCGATCACTATAGTCAGCACCATCAAATATAACCAACCCCCCACCCTTGTCGGGTTTACAGATGCGAATGTCATGCAGTTTAATAAAATCAATACATTCCTTCTCTACTTTGATATTTGCATCCAAGGTAGAAAAATGATGCACAGCCTGAAATTTCTGATGGATATCCAACTCGCACATAAGTTCAAAAACCTGCAGTAATGGGTGTAAAGGAGGGTTGTAAACACTAGGGATTCTAAATTGGTTGCTATTGACCGTGTTAATGCCGCCCATCATTAAGTTGAAATTAAGTTTCCTAGTAAATAATTTAATGTCTATGATAGTCTTTACCAAATCCAACTTCTTGGCGGGGACATACGTGTAACCCTTAGAAAATAATTCAACCAATTCAGGTGTTACAGCAACTGAAGAAAAGTTATAAACATTAAAATCCCCATCATCATTAGTTAATATAACAGGTAAATTAACAGCCTGGTGGTTAGTCACATCATGCAAGTCCTCACAAGTTATAACATCCAGAAAATCATTAGCATCTAAAGACAAAGCATACTGAGAATGGGGGGTGACAGAATCAACATCAAAAGTAACTGGTACATTGTTAGCATGTAATGGTGTACAACAAGTATTAAGTACATTTAAGTCCTGAATTGTTTGGAATTCTGTTTGGACTTCTAGATAAATTGTCCTGTCATTTGTTTTGGTCTTGCTCCTAAAAAATTAGAGTAATTGGACCTCAAATTATAATGTCCCGACCTGTTGTTGTTTTGCAGTCTTTCACTCCTTCTTAGTTCTGTTTGTATCACTTCTTCGTTGGCAGAAGTACTGGCAACAGAAGAATTATTATGTGAAGACTGGTTTTCACAATGGTTAAAATTAGTATTAAAAGGTGTGGCTCTATTATTGGAAAGATGAACTGGTCTGGATGAGCCTTGCCAGACCTGTGCTCTAGGCGGTGTGGGGTACGCAACCCCTCCACTGTAACCCTTCACATCCCTGTCAAGTTTCTTGATTTTGTTATTTTTGAGCTTATTTAAATATTGATCTATGCTTGAAAAGACTCTGCTGTACTCATATTTATAACGAAAAAATTCTTTATCAAGCCTGATCAGCTCGTCCAGCTCTGATACTTGTTTACTGAGAGAGGGAGTAGTGTTTAATCATTAATTCTAATAACTCAAAACAGTGTCAGTCGAACAAAACAAGTAAATCCTTATGAAAAACCGAATTAGCAACCAAGCCTGTAGGATATTGGTAGTGCCTCAGTCCCTTTGGAACTATTTTTCATGTGAAGCACTCCCTAAAATAAGAAATTTCGAGCTGGGTCTTTTTTGACTAGTAAATTATCCAAAGATTTAAGGTTGTAAGTAATATCAACCTGCTCCCTTTCATTGTCAAAGTTCTGTTGTACTAACACATTAGAATCCGTAGAAAATGAGAAGTTATCAGCCTTCCAGTTATTAATATCAGGAAGCATACCAGAATTGTTAGCCACTTCTGCTGCCGATACCACGGCTGGCATTGACACAGGAACAGCTGAACCAAGCGAAGTTAAATTAGTATTAATTGGAACAGCAGGAAACTTATTACCTTGTGTAAATGCCATGCAGTCCTGCCCAACCAAAGGTGCCAGTGTCTCCTGAATTATAGATGTACAACTGGCCGGAATACTCCTCTGCCCACATTCTAAACTTGGTAGACCTGGCTTCTCGGTTGTCGGTAGTAGTAGTAGAATCCTTAGGTGAAAGTGATGAAGGTGGTAGCGGTGCATTACTAACACATTGCAAAATAAATAAAGGACAATAATAATTTAAGATATTCAGAAATAACAGTATAGGGGAATCACTGAAACCAAAGAAAGCACTAGGGCTGAAATCCAATATTTAAACTGCCAAAGCAACCCAGGAAATCTCTAGAAGTCCACAACTCAGTGCATCATTCATCTAGCAAAACCCCTGTTCCCCTAGAGTAGTCTTGGAACCAAACAAAACAAAACCACTCTGTTTTTAACGTAGCCAACGCAGTGCACATTTAATATTAATATGTTCAATGAGACCAGGGGCTGAGTCAGCTCCCAGCAGGAGCTGCCATTTAAGTACCTTCATTTCCAGCAGCACATTGCAGTCACCAAAAAATAAATCCAGCTTTTCCAATACCAAGAACTGAAACCCAGAGAAATTCATGCATTTGCTGCTGTGGTTTCCTAATGCATTAGTGCTATCCTTTTTGCGGATAGCTGCCAGGTGCTCCTTAGATCTGTCAGAAAGTTTTCTGCTAGTTTTACCACTGGAGGACCGGTTACATCTTTTGCATATAGCTGCATATACCACCCACTCCATGTGGCAGTACATATGCTGCGTAAAAATAACTTTGTAGTTGCAATGTGGAAGGTGTAAGAGCTGCAGCTTAAAATGTGTTGGCAAACTACACAGTGGCCACAAGTAAACATGCCTGGGGGTCCTTGTGTTAGATCCTGGTCTCCTATTAGAAAAGGCAAGTCCCTGTTTTTGACACTTGCTCTTAACGGAGAGGATTTTTTGTAGGAGAAGGTAGGTTGCTCACCTAAAACAGATTTTAGATCATCCTGGCTGGAAAAAATATTTCAATTCTTAATGATTTCCCGCATCGCCTGCATGTCCCTACTGATTGGTAATGGAAAACTGCAGAGTTTATCAGTCAGATTAGTACTTCTGCTGCAGCTGTTGTAGCCAAATATCAGTATAGGCTTGTGCTTGATGGGTCTTCTCTTGTATTACCCTGGTCCAGCTCTTGTTCTATAATGTAGTCAGGATAGTTTCTTGCTAAGAACATACTTTTGAGGAAATTGGCTTCAGAAACAAAATCCTCATCTACACTGATGATGCGGGAAAGGCGGATGAACTGTCCTTGTACCACATTCTTTTTGGAGAAATGTGGGTGCTGACTATTGTAGTCCAGAAAATTGTTGCGATAAGTGGATGTTGGATTCCAAATTATTGTTAGACTTGTTGATCTTTATGGTGGTGTCCAGGAAATGGATAGTTGCACCTCGTCCAGAGATGGTAAAATCCAAGTATCCTATGCTATTAGTTATCTCCTTGATGAAGTTAGTCAGTTCCATGCCTGTGCCTTCCCAGATGAAAAAAATGTCATCAATATAACATCTATACATCTGTACAGACTGGTAGCCAGGTAGTTGGATGTACTAAGGACCAAGTTGGCTAGGGAAATTTTCGACACCATAGCTACTCCCTGTACTTGTTGGTATAGTTTTTGATTGAAATGAAAAAAGTTGTTGTTGATAACTACCTCTGCTAGGTCACAAATAGTTTTAGTTCTGTTAGAGGAGAACCTTGCATATTTGGAGAGATACAATTTTACAGCTTCCAACCCTTCTTTGTGTGGGATGTTTGTGTACAGGGCAATTATATCCAATGTAACTAGAGAGCAGTCAGATGTATCTATTTGAGCCCTGTACAATTGATCTAAGAAATCCCACGAGTCCTTCAGATAAAAGTTGGTGGCTTGTACCAAGGGGTTAAGCACAGTATCCAAATATTCTGAGATTTTTTTCAGTTTTAGTGTGTTTATTTGATATCACCAGCCTGAAGGGTGGATCACTTTCATTCTTGTGTTTTAAGTTATTTTATTATAGCTTATCTTCTTAGTCTCGCAAGTTGTCGGTTATTTAATATACATATATATATATATATATATATCTATATATATATATATATATATATATATATATATATATATATATATATATATATATATATATACACACACACACACACACACACACGTGGGTACACAAGGTTCTGGGGGTTTGGAAATATAAAATGCCTTGCACCAGCTGCACTCTAATGTCCACTACAAAAGGACCACAGTCAAAAAAATCCTGATGTTTCTTAAGATCTAACCACACTATAATAAAATGGAACAACTAGATCTGTATTAACACTGTGCACAATTATGGCACTGGAATGTCCCATATTTATCACCTTTGACTTGATATTATCATTTTGAAAACAGTTTTCAAATTCCCTTTTTCATTACAAACAGATTTATCACCTTTAAAAACCAAAAGGCAAAAACTATAAACCAAGAAAAGTCACCAAATATCCGGAATAAACGAAAAAGTTGTAGTTCAAATTCACTCGAATTTTTAACATTCGAACAAGATAACCAGCCAGCCAAAGCAGTTCAAAACCACATTAAACGCTTTTAACATAGAATTGCGCGTTCACAAGTCAGGTCAGACTCTATCAGATAATCATTATAATATTATTTTTATATAAAAATAATAATTTGTTCAAAAAAAAAAAAAAAATTAAATTGATTTTAGTGGAACTCAAAAAAAAATCAAAAGTTGCCCTTCATAATTAGGGCTTTAGGCTTCCTTTGAGTCCATTATAAAAATCATTTCATACTTTATTGTTTATTCATTTTTCATTCATTTTTTTATAAATATAATTTATAATTTAAAAAAAAAAAAAAATAAAAATTTAAAAAAAAACATATATGTATATAATATATAATTCTCTAATTATGTTGTTATTAATTTCATATTCAGTGTGGTAAAAAAAAAAAAAAAAAAAATTTCTTTCTAAAATACTTTTCTTTCTAGATTTATCACCTTGTTGGACTGCTAAATCTGCATGCACAGACCACAGTAATAGCTAAACACCAGTCAGTAGAATGAGAATTACCATTAATTAACCACTCCACACCCAAATCATGAGGTATAGATGTATGCAAAGACTAAACATTTAAAGTGACTAAAATGTCAGAATGAACAGCTTCCACAAATCTGTGAAAGACTTTGGAGCTATTTCTGGTGTTATGGATACTGTTACACAATTTGTTTGTACAGACTTCTTTTACCAGCTGAATAGAGGAGTAGCCATGGGTGCCACCACAGCTCCCAGTTATGTGACTACTGTTTTGATGTATTGGGAAATTAATACTGTTAGATTGTCATATTCTTGGCAGAATATAACCCATACAGCTAAGGATACTGCAGCAGTGATTATTCAAACATCTACTGTTATGCTAAGTTCAACTTGCACATCTGCGTGTCAAATCAGTACAGTTGTGCAAATTGAACTTACCATAACAGTAGATGTTTGAATAATGACTGCTGCAGTATCCTTAGCTATATGGGTTACACTCTGCCAAGAATATAACAGTCGGACAGCTTCCAAAGCATCAGAACATCTTCCACTAGCCCAAACTGTTAAGCAGCTTGAACTGGGAAGACTAAAAGACAAGTTTGGGCACGAAGTCCTTCAGAGCTTTCCTGCCAGCAAGAGAGAGGGAGGTTGAGCCCTGAAAGGGCAAAGCTAGAACAGTAAAAAATAAATGTCCACAACTTGGCATAAAACACACCAAAAACAAAGGGGGTGGAAGGAGTCTGTTTCTACTGCAGCAGTGATCATTCAAACATCTACTGTTATGGTAAGTAGAAAGTATACAACTGTACTATGTTCTCCATATTGATCACTGCTGCAGTAGCCTTAGCTATATAGATAGATTACCACAGCTACGGATATTGGGAGATGGAAGATTGATTCAGGAGCCTCTGAAGAATAGTCCTAGCACAGTACGATCTAGACCTAGAGAAGGAATCCAGCTTATAGTGCTTTGTAAAAGTATTTACAGGGATCAAGTACCAGCTTCTAGAATACTTCTGGAATCCAAACCTTTCCAAAAAGCCCTCGAAGAAGCTAATGTCCTTGTACAGTGGGCCTTGACCTTGACTGAAGTAGACGTGTCATGGTGAGTACAGCAAAAGCTAATAGCCTTAGACAACCATTTGGAAATAGTCTGGTTTGACACTGGTTTTCCTTTCTTCTTACCTTCAGAAGTAGTTAACAACTGATCCAATGATCTGAAAGATTTAGTTCTGTCAAGACAGTACCCAAGTTGTGTTGATATCCAAGGTATGGAGTATCCTTTTCTACTCATTTTTAAGTTCAGGAAAGAAAACGGGGAGATGGACAGTTTGACAAAGGAAACTTGAATACCACTTTAGGCATAAAAGAAGGATAAGTTCTCAAAGAAACATCCTTTGCTATTTTTTTCAAACACGTTTACTGAATTATCATGTGACATAGGCAAATTTGCATTCATATATAATCACACTATATTGACAAACATTATATTTCACATACATTGCTATACATCATATAACCTAAGCAATGTTACATAAATTATTCAATTTCCTTTTTTTTTTAAAGAAATGTCTTCATTAAACCATCACTTAAATATACAGGCAATCACACATTTACATAAATGAAAACAAACCACACCAACACAATCCTAACAGCAAGCATTTTACATCACAAAACATACTGACACTCCCAGTTGCAGACATTATACATAACTTATAATCTACATCTACGAAAAATCTCCTTGACTGTATATATGCCACTGTATAGAAATTTTCTGTCATTCATGCATTATGTCTTGTCATATAACGACATGGAGCTCTGATTGTATATGCCTCTGTACAGAATATTTTTCTCATTTGTTGTATTTGTACTGTTATGTTATGGAGCTTTTCTCCCCGGGCCTCCGCTGTAAATGGACCTTGTTCTAGTCGGACATTCCTGGTAAACAAATGTAAATTAAAAATTAAATAAAAATAAATAAATACATATTACATAGCCCATTTAAGTCCTGCTGACTTTTAGGCCTCATTCCTCCCTTATATGTATTGTTCCCACAATTCCTATTTTTTCCTATGTAGTTTCCTCCTATCCTTTTCTAACGATCTCAATTCCAGTTGTTTTATCTCTCTTACGATATTCACTACTTCTAGTATAGTTAGTTTAGATTTTGATTTCCATTTCCTAGTAACTGCTTTTTTGGCAACCACCATTAGACACAGCAAGGCCTTAACATGTCTAGGCAGGTCTGAGTCTGTGTCATAGCTCAGAAAAATCATCTCCATAGTCAATATGCCCACCCAGTGTCTCCAACGGCGCATCCCACAGGGAATCCTTAAAGTCTGCCAACTCACTGCACTCCCAGAAGTTATGTTTCCAATGACCCCTTTTTCTTCCCTTTCGCACCTCGAACATTTACAGTCAACCTGAGAAAAAATTCTCTGGAGTCTACCTGGGGTATAAAAATATCTATGTAAACATTTCCAGGCAAAAATCCTAAATCTTCTACATTTTGCTGCATATTTAGGTGACATACATAAGCCCTTCTATTGTTTCTCTGTAAATTGCTTATCTAATCTCTCTTCCCAATCCTTTCTAACCTCCTCTGATTGATTCCTACAGTAACTGTGCAATATTTTATATGATCTATTAATTATTCATTTTTAATTGGCAGCTTCTGTTCTAGAGCCTATTAAAAAGTCTACCAGTGCTGGTCTTTCGTTTAGAACCCACCCTATATACCTTTCTCTTTGCCTATACTCTGATCATCTATGATAGGGAAGGCAATTTTCTAACCTGCAGTACAAATAAATTCTTGTCATGTTCCAATTCTATCATTTTCCCTCTCTAGTTATTTGCCTAATACCATGGTTCCTTCTCCAGTTTTCTCCAATAAATTCCGGCCCCCTCTTGTCTACTGTCTGTATCCCTAATCTCAATCATCCCTATTGGCACAATCACCTTTCTCTTCCCCTGTTGGTTTAGTTCTTTGACTACTTTCTGCTACCTTATGGATATAACATTCTGTATGATTACTGTTAATCTCCTTAAATGCCTGCATCCAAAATCCCAGTCTCTCCTTGTTTCTTTCATCATCCCTTTCCACTTTGAATTATAGTCTTCTGCTTGTGCTATATATAGGAGTCAATTGTGTAGCTCTGAAATACCCCTTCAGATTGGGTAATCCCAATACACTCTGTTCTACTAGAAGAATCAGCTTCTCCCACTTGACTCTTGTAGTCTAACCCTCCCAAATAAAGTCCTTCAGCTCTTTATTAATTGCTACCCACAACTTCTCCGTTGATAAAAATATGCCGGACCAGTGTACAAGACTAAAAGGGATAAAAACATTTTTAACTGCTTGTATCTTACTATCTATATCCATATAACAAAGCTTCCATTTTCTCAGTTTTTGTATGATCTTTTAGTCTCTTCCCACATACCTTTAGCTTCCACACTAGAATAAATTTTAATCCACACTCTTAAATATTTCATTTTATCATTTCCCCATAAATATGGGTATTCCAGAACCAGTTCATGTGTAGGTACATAATTTACCACTATTGCCTTTGTTTTATCTTCATTAATTCTGTATCGAGACTACCTCAAAATGTTCTTCAATACTGTAATGCCTTTTTCTGGTTTTGTCAGGTACAAAATATCATCTGCAAATAAAGCTAGCTTTTCTTGACTACCATATCAATTATATCCTTGAATTTCTGAGTCCCTTACTTCTTTGTCAATGGTTCTAAACATAATGCAAATAATAAAGGGAAAGAGGACACTTGCCTGGTACACGTCTGATCAAAAATTATCAGAGAGGAGACCGCCCACTTTAATTTCTGCCTCCGATCCCTCATATATTCTCCTAATAAACTTTAGATTTTTTTCAGGAAATAGAAATGCTACTACCATTGCTCTGCTCATAAAGTCCCAGCTTACTCTGTCAAATGCTTTCTCTGCATCAAGATCTACCAACAACAGTAGTATTTTCTTACATTTTGCTTCCCTCTGGATCATCAATGTTCTGGTAATGTTGTCAAATGTTTGCCTCCCCTTGACAAAACTACACTGATCCAGATCTGTCAGTTTTGGGATTAGTTTTGCCATTATTTTGGCTATTATAGACATGAACACTTTATAATAATCATGGTTTAGTATTGACATGGGCCTGCATGAAACTGGATCTGATGGATCCTTACCCTCTTTAGGTATTACAGGTACCACTCATTTCTTCCAGGATAGTGGTACTTCTCTTTTAAGATGCAGATAAAACAAAACCTTCCAGATCTTTATCATTTTTCACCTCCTAGCTTCTAAACTTCCACAGGAATATCATCTATTCCTGGGGACTTTCCTGTAGATTGGTTATACATCACAATTTTTATCTCGTCTCCTCCTATCCTGTTAATAATTGAAGAAAAGCACCACAAAATTACAAAATGGAGAAATGACACACCAGGCAGTCATTAATCCAATGGGTTTATTGTTAGCACTTTCGTTCACAAAGATAAAATGAACTTCCTCAGACAAACCCTTGCAAACCAACTCAGTTTTAAAGGAGGTCTCCAATTAGTTAATATTACATCATAATTATTCTTAAATTCTTAAAGTGATACACATTACACATTAAACTTGCTGCTAAAAAACAAAGTTTTACACACAATAGCCGTACAGGTTATGGCCAGCCAGCTCCTAAAAGAATATTAAACAAATAATTCCTTGCCATAATACATAAAAGAAATTAACCAAATATACGCTTAAAACATAAAACCCACCCTATTTAATGCTACATAAAACTGAGGATGTACCTCAGTATGTAAATACCCTATGTTCTACCTTTCTAAAGATTTCAATTTAAGCACACATTTAATTGAGCAATACTCATTTAGTCCAGGGAACATGTACCCATTTGTTTTAAGTTCCCATAACAACTCTTTCTCTTCCAATTTCAGCTCCCATGGCCTGCCTCAAATTTTTTATAACATGTTCTATAACAAATATATCTAAACTGGTGTGAGGGATTTTCAACTACATGCTTAGTCAATGCATTAGTGATATTTTGCTTGGCTATTTGATACTGGTGCTCATATATTCTTTGCTTGAAAGAGCACTCTGTCTTCCCTATATAGAAATCATCACATTGTTGACACTTAGCCAGTTATATCACACCTTTTCACTCAAAATTATATCTCCCTCTAATTTTCCTTTCTTACTTCAAATTCCTTTATAACAGTTATAAACTTGCAATAATGACAACGGCCACACTTACTCATTCCTACCTTATATAAATTTGGTAATTTTGGGCCTTCTAACAAAGTTTTAAGGTTACAGCCTTTCTTAAAGATAATCCGGGGGCTGTAACCCAAAATGTTACGAATGGTACTATCTTCAATAATAAATGCCCAATTCTTAATTATTTCCCCTCAATTCAGAAGCATCACTAGAAGTAGGGGTTAAGAAACTAAGGTTAAAGCCCCTACCTTCAATGGAACTACCCTGAAATACCTCATCCTTCCAAAGGATGGGTTTAAAATGGCCTGGGTCCCTTTTATTACTAACTTCTGCAATCAATTGGTCTATTAGGTGCTCAGGATACCCTCCTCTTAAGGAACATGCTTCTCAAACCCTCACATTCCATCCTAAAATCCATGTTTAAGGATACCATTCTGGATCCTCTAACCAGATGGCCTTTTATAACGGCCCTTTTTTGATGGTACGGGTGGCTACTTTCCAAATATAAGAATGAATTTGAATAGGTAGATTTCCTAAAAATCCTATCTAAACACCTATTGAATTTTATCTTTGGTTAACTGAACATCCAGGAAACGGATATCAGTTTCAAACTGGAATGCGAATTGGAAAAAATTAGTTAACCCAGTGATGTCAGTAATAAATTCCTTAGTCGAACTTTCATCCCCCTTCTATATAACAAACATATTGTCTTGATAACTTATGTACCAAAAAGTACAGTTTTTTACCTACCATAAATGTAGATGTTCGAGTGTATACACTGCTGCAGTCATTACACTTGGGTTATCCTGCCGTCAGGCGGTTCCCCAGTCGGCCTGAGTTCCAAAGTCTTGGTCCGGCGTCGGTTGCTGTCGCCTCCTCCCTGATGTCAGTGCGACAGGGGGCATTATAAGGTGCAGCCAACTTCATTTTCTTCAGTTTTTCTTGCCCCAGATGTCAGGTGCCTCTAAATAGGTAGGCAATTCCAATTGCTAATAAAACATACATAAGAAAAGCAAAAAACAACTTATGGCTACCAGCAAATACTCCCCACAGGTAGTACGGGTAGAAGACATAGGTACGTACCAGCCAGTAAGAGGGGAAAGTGGGAGGGTAACCTGGACTGCAGCAGTGTATACACTCGAACATCTACATTTATGGTAGGTACAAAACTGTACTATGTTCATCGTGTTACACTGCTTCAGTCATTACACTTGGGTAGTATCCCAAAGCTGAGGTAGGGTGGCTGGTTCTATAAAGCATTAGGGGTGGCTATAAGGCCCTGAAGCACTGCAGTGGCGAAGCCAGCATGGATTTAGAGTATAGAGGCAGATGGTAATGCTTGGTGAAGGTATGTACAGACCTCCAAGTTGCTGCTTCCAAAATATCCTTGGTAGGTACTCCCCTGAGGTAGACAGTTGAAGTGGCTGTTGCCCGGTGGAGTGAGATCTAATGCTGCTAGGTACAGGTTTTCCATGGTATGTGTAGCAGAAACGTATACAATGTCCTATCCATTTTGAAATAGTCTGTTTTGAAATGGCTTTTCCCTGTGCTCCTGCAGCATATGCTACCAATAACTGCTCAGATTTTCTGAAAGCTTTGGTTTTGTCCAAGTAGAAGCGTAACTGCCTGTGAATGTCCAAAGAGTGCAGTAGTCTTTTCCCTTTATTCAGTGGTATAGGATAAAAAGTTGGCAGGTGAATTAGTTTGGTTTAGAGCCACACTGGATACCACCTTTGGCATAAACATAGGGTTAGTTCTTAAAGACACCCTGTCCTGGTGGAAAATGAGGAAAGGTTCCACTGCCATTAGTGCCTGTAATTCTGAAACTCTTCGTGCTGATGTTATCGCCAGGAGCAGAGCAGTTTTCCATGAGATACATTTTAATTCTGCTGTGTTAGCTGGCACAAAAGGAGGTAAAGTTAGTTTTTCCAAAACAAAGTTGAGGTCCCAAGTTGGAGTAGGTGCTTTATGGGGCGGACTTATGTTTTTAGCCCCTCTGAGGTACTGTTTTAACAGAGGATTAGATAAAAATTGGTGGATCTGTGTTGTAATGAGCAGAGATGGCAGAGGCATGGATCTTGATGGATGAGAAGGAGAGGCCTTTGTCCAGCATCTCAGTTAAGTATTGTAGTATCTGAGGAATGTTTGGGACAAGAGGGTCAAGGCTGTGAGCTTGGTTCCAGGCACAGAATATCTTCCATTTATCTGAATAGGCTTTCCTGGTACTAGGCCTTCTGGCCTCCAGAATGACATCCACAACAGCTTTGGAGAGAGGCATTGCTTGCTTGACTAAGGAATCTTCCATGCAGCTAGGTTTAAGGTCTTTAGCTGGCTGTGTAGTATTTGATTGTTGTGCTGAGTCAGCAGATGTGGGATTTGAGGCAAAATCTAGGGTGGTTCTTGTGCTAAGCTCCTTAAGATTGGGTACCAGTGCTGGTGTGGCCAGTCTGGTGCAATCAGGATCATCTTTCGCTCTTCTTGCCTGTCTTTTATGAGTACCTTTGGCAGGAGAAGTAGTGGTGGGAAAGCGTATACCTGGAGGTTCTCCCCGCTGAAAGAGGGCATCCACTTTCTATGCTTGTGGATGGTAACTCCTTGTGGAGAATTTTTGTAGCTGGCAGTTTATTGGGGATGCAAACAGATCTATGTCTGGGCTCCACCATTTCTGTGCTATCATTCTGAATATTTGTGGATTCAATTCCCATTCGTGGGGATCCATGATGTTTCTGCTTAAGTCGTCTGCCAGTGTGTTTTTCTCTCCTGGCAGGAATTGTGCTTGCAGATGAACTTGAAGGTTTATACCTGTGTACCACAAGGTCATGGCTTGTCTGCATAGGGGGTAGGAGTGAGTGCCCCCTTGCTTGTTTATGTACCACATAAAGTACAGTTTTGTACCTACCATAAATGTAGATGTTTGAGTGTATACCCTGCTGCAGTCATCACACTTAGTAATCCTGTCGTCAGGCGGTCCCGCAGTCGGCCTGAATTCCAAAGTCTTGGTCCGGCGTCGGTTGCTGTCGCTTCTTCCCTGACAGTGCCAGGGTATACAAGAGGCATCAGACGCCATTTTCTTCAGTTTTTCTTGCCCCAGATGTCAGGTGCCCCCCCAAAAGATGGTCAGTAGATAGTACCAATAATAAAAGCTTAGCACAAACAAAACATCCCTCCAGCTATAAGCAAATACACCACAAAGGTTGTATCAGATTTTAAGGTATTGAAAGGTTTTAGTTAGGTCAGATGGAGGGAGGGTAACCTGGACTGCAGCAGGGTATACACTCGAACATCTACATTTATGGTAGGTACAAAACTGTACTATGTTCATCGTGTTACCCTGCGGCAGTCATCACACTTGGGTAGAATCCCAAAGCTAAGGATGGGAGGTGGAGTCAAACAGGGTTAGACGAGGCTAGAAGGCCCTGCAAAACTGCAGTGGCGAAGCCAGCTCTAGTCTTAGAGTAAAGTGGTAAGTGATGGTATTTGGTGAGGGTGTGTACTGAACTCCAAGTTGCAGCTTCCAGAACATCCTTGGTTGGCACCCCCCTGAGGAAGGCTGTAGATGTAGATGCTGCCCTGGTGGAGTGGGGCCTTATGCTAGCAGGAACTGGTTTTCCATGATGGGTGTAGCAAAAACGTATGCAATGTCCTATCCATTTGGAAATGGTCTGTTTTGAGATGGCCTTTCCTTGTGATGCTGTAGCATAGGATATAAAAAGTTGGTCAGATTTTCTGAAAGCCTTAGTTTTATCCAAGTAGTAACGTAGTTGCCTGTGAATGTCCAAGGAATGCAGGAGTCTTTCTCCTTTGTTCTGTGGATTTGGAAAGAAGGTGGGTAAGTGGATGGTTTGATTTAGAGCCACACTGGATACCACCTTTGGCATAAAGGAAGGGTTAGTTCGTAGAGAAACTATGTCTTGATGAAAAATGAGGAAAGGCTCTACTGCCTGTAGCTCTGAGACTCTTTTGGCTGAAGTAATTGCTAGCAGCAGGGCAGTCTTCCATGATATAAATTTTAAGTCAGCTGAGAAAGCTGGCTCAAAAGGTGGCAGCGTTAGTTTTTCCAGAACAAAATTTAGGTCCCAAGTTGGTGTTGGCGCTCTCCTGGGAGGCCTAATGTTTCTGAGATACTGCCTTAGAAGTGGATGTGAAAATAAGGGAGGATCCGTGTTGTAGTGAGCAGAAATAGCTGAGGCGTGGATTTTAATAGATGAAAAAGAAAGTCCTTTGTGTAACATCTCAGTTAAATATTGTAGAATCTGAGGCATGTCCGGCTGAAGGGTATTTTGGCCTTAGCTTGGTTCCAGGCGCAAAATCTTTTCCATTTGTCTGAGTAGGCTTTCATGGTGCTGGGCCTCCTGGCCTCCAGAATGACAACCATAACAGCTTGTGAAAGAGGGGCTAGCTGGTTGCTTAGGTGATTTGCTATGCAGCCAAATTTAAGGTTTTGAGCTGGCTGTGTAGAATCTGACTGCCTTGCTGTGTGAGTAGATGAGGAATTTGTGGTAAAATCCATGGTGGGCCCTGGGCCATGTTCCTTAGTAATGGGTACCAGCGCTGGTGTGGCCAGTCTGAGGCAATGAGTATCATTCGAGGTCTCTCCATCCTGACTTTCAGCAGCACCTTTGTGAGAAGGGGCAATGGAGGAAAGGCATATACTGTCAGCATTTTCCAACTGAATGAGAGTGCGTCCACTTTCCAAGCTTGATGGTGAAATGCCCTTGTGCAAAATTTTGAAAGCTGATAGTTTTGGGGGTTAGCAAACACGTCTATGTATGGGCGCCCCCATTTTTCAGTTATCATTGCAAATACTTGTGGATCCAGTTTCCACTCGTGGGGATCCATGATGTTTCTACTTAGGTCGTCTGCCAATGTGTTCTTTTTTCCTGGCAGGAATTGAGCTTGTAATTGAACTTGGTAAGCCAGTGCTGTGTTCCACAAGGTCATTGCTTGCCTGCATAGAGAGGGTAGAAGTGTGCACCCCCTTGTTTATGTACCACATTACTGTGGTGTTGTCTGTCCTTATTATAAGCTGTCCTGGATGTAAGAGGTCCTTGAAGGCTGTCAGAGTATTCTGTACAGCTAGCATTTCTTTTTGATTGATGTGCAGATTCCTTTGATCTGCAGTCCATATGCCTTGAACGCACCGTCCTGCCATGTGTGCCTCCCAGGCATAGCCCGATGCATCTGTTGTCACAGTTTGCCTGGCTGGGGGGTAAGGTGAAAGGCTGACCCTTGTTGAGGTGACATGCCTGTGACCACCATAGAAACTCCTGTTGAAGGCATGGAATGAGAGGTATCATTGTTTCCAAGCTGTGGCTGTGTTGAGTCCATACGCTTTTCAGGTACTACTGTAATTTCCTCATATGCAGTTTTGCAAATTTTATTAGTAGTATGCAAGATGCCATGAAGCCCAAGGCCTGCAGAATTTTTCTTGCAGGGAGTTGGGTCTTTGTTGCCATTATTTTGAAGTATTGAGTTAGGTGTAGTTGTTTGTCTGGCGTCAGATAAGCCATCTGGGCCGTTGTATTCAAGCTGGCACCCAGGAATGTCATATTTTGTGAGGGCACTAGTTTTGATTTCTTTTCGTTTACTGTGTACCCTATCCAACTTAGAAGGTGTTTTACAAAAGTCAAATGTTGTAAGAGAATGTCCTTGCTTTCTGCTTGGATGAGGCAGTCGTCCAGGTATGGGTATATTTGAATTCCTCTTTGTCTGCAGTATGCAATTACTGGTGCCAGGCATTTTGTGAAGACCCTGGGTGCAGTAGATAAGCCAAAGGGCAGTGCAGAGAATTGGTAATGGGTTGAACCTGCAATGAAACAGAGGTATCTTCTGCAATTTTGTCTGATAGGGACATGCAGGTATGCCTCCTTGAGGTCCAACGTTACTAGCCAAGCTTTCTTGCCCAACATGGGAAGAAGCTGCTGTAGTGTTAGCATCTTGAATTTGGGTACTTGAAGAAGGTGTTTAGAATTGAAAGGTCCAGAATGGGTCTCCAAGCATAGTCCTTTCTGGGGACAAGAAAGAGCCTTGAGTAAAATCCTTGGCCTTGCTCCTGTGTAGGTACCAGTTGAATGGCTCATGTCCATGAGAGTTGTAATTTGTTTTTGTGCCTCTGCCCATTGATTTTGTGGCAAGTTTGGCATTCCTTTTATCCTTGGCAAGGTGTGGAAATGGAATCTGTATCCTTGTGAGATAATGTCTAGGACCCATTTGTCCTTTGTGACGATGCGCCAGTTGTCTATAAAAAATGCTAATTTTCCTCCCAAGGGAGCTGCCAAGAGATTTTTGCTTGGCAGTTTGAGGTTTAAGTCATTGTGTTTGTCTTCTAGTAGTTTGGGACCGGTCTTCTCCTCCCTTCTGTGTTGCAGTACCCCATTGGCGAAGTTTGTAAGGGATTTGTGCTTGTCCTCTGCCCCTTGGGCGTCTGTATTTACCCCTCTGTGGTCTGTCAGAAGCTGGAAAGGACCAATTTTTTGCTGGCCAATTTCTGCTGAAGCGTGGGGGTTGTACCTGTAAGAAATCTTTGACCATCTGCTTAGATTTCGCCTTATCCTCCATTTTCTTTAAAACCTCTTCTGCATTAACCCCAAATAAGACATCCTGCTGTAAGGGTGCATCTAGTAACTTTGTTTTAACATGATCAGGCAGAGTTTGTTCCTTTAACCAAGCATGCCTAAGTATAACAGACCCAGTAATAGCTGCTCTACAGGAAGCTTCCAAGGAATCAAATACACATTGTAAAGTATGTTTGCCCACCTGTTCAGCTGCATGCAACAGATCCTGCATTTCTTTGAATTCAGACTGTTGAGGGTGCGTGCTCATCTTTTGTTTTATTTGAGACATTAGGAATTGCTGGTATTTCAGCATGTGAAATTGTCAATTTAGTGCTCTCATAGCTAGAGTAGCTGAGGTGTAAACCTTCTTCCCCCACCTATCTAGTGCTCTGGAGTCCCTTTCAGAGGGTACAGGATTTTTAGCCATAGAAGCCTTAGCCCCTTTGGGACCCTGGGAGACTGTCTCTGGGTCAGCAACAGGGCTTTTGTAAAGGAATTTGTGAGAGTCAGGCACTCTATAATATCTATCTGGTTTGGCTGGAGCAGGAGGCAGAGAATCTGGATTTAGACTAGATTCTAAGTAAACATCATCCACAATGTCTAAAACTGGAGGGATAGCAAGTGGTCTGTGCTGGGGGAGTAAAAGAAACTCTTGGAGCCTTTTCTTTGAGTCAGAGTAGTCCTGACCTTCCCAGTGGAAATGTTCCCTCATGGTATGTAAGGTTTCCCCAAAGGAATAGTCTTCAGGGGGAGAAGCTGAGGGAATGGAATCTTCAGCATCAGAATCTTCATAAGGGGGAAAGGAGTAATCCTGTTCCTCAGAGGAGCTTGAGGAAATAGACACTTGATCAGAGAAGGCATAATCCTCCTCTTGTCTAGGCCTTTTGTCTGGGGGGGTTGGGAACCCCTGATTAAAGAAATCAAATCTTCAGCCATTTTAAGCATCTGTTTCTTAGGCATGGGGCCTTGAACTGGAGACTAATGTGCAGTATTTTTTGGTTTTAGAGGAGTCTTAAGCTTAGCATAAGATTTTATGGTGCGAGTAGTCGGTCTGAAGACACCTTCTGTAACCGAAGGTGTTTCCGCAGCACCGGCTTCTCCTTCTGCAATGTTGTTGTTAGGGCCTAAAGAAAATGGCTGCGTCGGCCTAGAACTCTCTGCTTGAGAATCCGAAGCGGTCTGGGGTCCCAATTCTGCGGTCAAGAGCTGCGTAGGCACCTCTCTGAAAACCAGAGAACCGGAGACCAGCCCAGCCGAGGCCTCAGAGTCTGGCTTGGATCTAGGCTGCTTGTCTTTATCTTTGTGTTTTTTTATGCACGCCGGTAGTCGGTTGCTCCGACGGCATAGTGTAATTAAATTTCCTACTGAAGTAGTGTCGTGCGAAATCAAAGCGTCGCTTTATAGTTCGCTTATTGAACCTAGCACAAAACCGACAACCAGTGACGTCGTGGTCTGGGCCTAGGCAAGGTATACAATAAGAATGAAAGTCCTTATGAGGTATTTGTTTCCCACAAGAAATGCAATTATTAACTTTTTCCTGACATCCGACTGAGGCAAGAAAAGGTTCCCCAACGGGGTACTTAGCTTTGAAGACTTCGGACTGAAATTCGATTCGAAAATCTCAGGTGTCGGCCGACCGGCACTTGCGAACTGCTTCTGCTTCGGGCACCGCACGGCAAGAAAGACTGAAGAAAATGGTGTTGGATGCCTCTTATATACCCCTGTCGCACTGACGTCAGGGAGGAGGCAACAGCAACTGAAGCCGGACCAAGACTTTGGAACTCACGCCAACTGGGGAACCGCCTGACAGCAGGATAACCCAAGTGTAATGACTGCAGCAGTGTAACACGATGAACATTGCATTATTAATAAATTTCACATTCCAAAAAAGAGAGTTCCCTTTCCCAATATGCCATTCCACAACTGGCAAAGATGCCTCCACAGGGTGAACACATTGCCACCCCCGTTTTTTGAAGGAAAAATTAATTATTAAAAAGTATGAAATTATTGGATAACGCAATGTGAAGAAGTGACTTGATCACATCAGTCTCAAGGCCCTCTGCACCTTTCATTAGCAAAAAATCACGAACCCATTCAATGCCTAATGCTTGGGGTATAAACGTATATAAATCCTTAATATCCACCATTAGAAAGGTAAAGTTGTCATTAAATTCTAAATGGTTGACACCACCTAGAAAACTCCAATAATCTCGGCAAATCAGGGGCTCAGTTGCCAGATAAGCTTTAATTTTGTGATCAACTAATTTTGCACACGTATGTTATGGATTTCCTACCATCCACTATAGGACAGAAAGGGGGATTGCAAACATCCTTATGGATCTTGAGAGCACCAAAAATAACAGGGGTCATTGGTGCAACCACGTCCAAATATTGATAGGTATCTAAACGTATACTGTTTTCAATGAACAAATCATTGAGAATCGATCTCACTCGTTGGTATGCAACATTGAATTCTTTCAGAGAAACTTTAACATAGCTGTCAGTTTCTAAAATACAGTACAACCTTCGAACATACTCACATTCATCCATAAAGACCAGCCCACCCCCTTAATCCGGCTTCATAGCCCTGACATTATGAACTTTCAATAAGTTCAACAAGTCCCTTACACTCTTATCTATATTAATGTTAACACGTTGCCCAATGGGCCTGTTAAACATTGCTCTAGCATCCACTTCACAAAACTATTCAAAAACAGCCAGTGCTGAATGGGTGGATTAAATACACTAGCGGCTCTGTTATTATTAACCACCTCTGTTTGGTTTCCTAACACATTAAGATTTAAAAAGTCTAACAGTGTTCTTGATAGGTCTGCTCTGGCAGAGTGAACAAAGGTGTGCCCCTCTTGCCACCATCTCAACTACTTCATTAAGAACATCATAAGAAGAAAAATTGTATGTTAAAGTCACCTTCTTTGTTGGTCAAAATTTCTGGCCCTTTTGTATTCCTTATAACTTCAGGGACTATGGCTACCTCCTCCACCAATTCTGTATGTTCTGCTGATGTCTGCGACCCTGTGTATGCTGCGACTGGGGTTGCCTCTTCCGTATACCTCCATGAAAATCCTGCTGGTTTTGCGAAATATTAGAAAGTCCTGACCCTTCATTTGCAGCATTACGTTGCTGAAGGTCCCTAATCCGTTCACTATGCCTGACATGATCACTGTCATCATTGTCATCACACTCATGTCTGCCCACAGTGGAATCCCCTTCAATGTCATCAGGATGGGTGGGGCTAGTGTTACTGGATGTCATGGTAACACTTACATTACCATACTGCTTCTTTTGGAGATCAGGTGGTTCGGGATAAGCTAAACCATTTTTCATAATCCTGCTTATCCCGACCCAATTTCTTCTTCTTAATGTCCAAACCCCTGGAAATATTGGATTCGTTGCTAGAAAAAAATGCGACCATAGTCATATTTATAATGCTCGAAATCAATGTTACTTTTAATACTCCTTTCAAGGACTTCCAGTTCAATTTTAAGCTCTTCCATCTCAGCATTATAGTGTTTAAGAACTCGAGAAATTCCAGCCCCTGTTTGTCAAAGAAGTGAAGCAGTTCATGACTAATAATAATCGAGTTTCCTCTACCTCTAAACTTGGCATATTTAATTCTTCCATAAACATTTCCATTTGCACCTTTTCTTGATTTTCATATTTCTCTGCTTTATAGAGACTCTCATATAAGTTCCGAAATACTTCTAATACCTCTCTTTACCTTCTTTGTTATATGCTCCCTAAGTCTGGTGACAGCCCTTTATACTCTGTGTTGCCCGAGTAATTGTGCTAAAGTTTTTGTGCTCTAGTGTTATCAAAACACAGTTGTTCAACAGCAATAGTTTAAGCTTGTGCATATTATCAAGGCAATCCCTTATTTTCTGTCTAGTATTCTGCAGTTGATACTCTTCCTGTTCTGTGAAATTCTCCCTATTCAGCAACACTTTCACATTTGTTAGTCCATCTAAATAATTCTTGGTACTTAACCATAGCTCCCTTTCTTTTAATTCCACCCTATTTTTAATCCCCACCTTAATTTTATCTCCCTCCCTAGCTATATTTTCAGAAGAAATTTCTATCCTAACAGCTCCTGAATAATCTCCACTACCCATTCCTTGAATTCCTCTGTTTCCAACAGATAGGTGGGAAAGCACCAATGTCTCATTTTTACTTCATTACCCTGTGTTTTCATTTTAGCTATTACTGGCGCATGATCTGAAATAGTTATTGGGTGGGTATCAAGACCTTTAATTAAATGCACATGTTCGTGTTAATTGTAAATTATGTCTAGCCTAGCCCAGTTTTTATACCTTGGGGAATAATATGTAAATTAACTCGGAACTCCTATTACTGAATTCACATCTTCCGTGTCAAATGTTTTCATAAATTTTTTAAAAATCTACCCTTGTTATATTTTCCCTTCTGGCCCCCAACACACATCATCACTGCTGCAAATCAAGTTCCAGTCCCCACCTATAAGTAATATTCCTTGCTGAAAACTGACCTTCTCCCAGAATCTTCTTCAGCTCCATTATAGCAGTTTTAGGTGGAATGTAAATACATGCCAGTGTAATCCTCCTCCCTTGCCAGTAGCCCCTTAGCATTACAAAGCTGTCATTATTATCTTTTTTGTCGTCTTGTACTTCATTTTTACTGGTACATCTACTACATCTTTGTCCCAGGTATTCTGCTGAATGACCATCCTGAAAACCTTTCTTTATCAAATTCACATGTTCAATTTCTTTCCAAGTGGGTTTCATGTAACACAGCTATCTGCACTCTACATTTTTAAAATATAGTTTACTACTCTTTCTTATATCTGTGAGGTTATTTACATTTAAAGACATTACAGAAATCATCACTGTATCAAAAAGTTATTATTCCCACCTTTTACGTATAATACCCTTTTTGTTAAATGTCTAGTTCTATCTTCTGTGTTACATGCATACACTGTTTGGCAGGTTGAACTTTTATACAGTTATTTCTTCTCATATCCATTGAGTCCATGTCACATCTTATAAAACTTTTGTCTTACAAAAAGGCCTCACACACACACACACACACACACACACACACACACACACACACACACAATCCCTCCAAAACCTGTTGACTTAACACTAACACAAAAAACTATGCACACTTTCAAATACTGAAGCTTTAACCTCTTAACAGAGACAAAAGTCTCAAAATGACAGCCACACTCACGACTTGAGTTAACCAAAAACAAAGTTATGTACTTATCATAACGTTCCATGTGAGTTGTTCATCTCGCCTTCATTCTTACAGACTGGTTCGGAGCCGATCCTCGGCTCCGAGTCGGCCTACTACAAAGCTCGAGGTCTTCAGACAGCTCGAGGCCAAGTCACTATTCCACGATGCACCTAGAGTTACCTCAGATCTTGTTTGCTGCGTATAATAATACCTTGTGTCATTCTATCACTCTAAGAGAAAGCCATAGAAGGACTGAGCAACCAGGAAGACTCTAGTATCTTGGTCCTCGAAAAGAAACCTGGAGGAGTAGGAGGGTGGGAAGTAAGAATGAAGGCGAGATGAACAACCCACATGGAATGTTATGGTAAGTACATAACTTCTTTATGTGAAGTTGTTCTATCTCGTCATTCATTCTTACAGATGGGTAGCTTCCCAAGCACAATCTTTCTTGGGTGGCTCACGGGAGTATGTTTTTCAGGACAGCAGACCCAAAAGAGGCCCTGTCAACTTTGTAATGAGTGATAAAGGTATGAGGTCTTGACCAAGTGGCTGCTGCACAAATGTCTATAGGAAATCTAGCAGAAAAGGCAGCAGATGTAAACACTGCTCTGGTAGAATGAGCCTTAATTTTGTGATGTAAGGGCATATTAGCAGCTGAATAAACAAATGTGTCACAATCGGATAACCACTTAGAGTTGTTTTTGCCACTGGAATACCTTTTCTGGAATCTGATAAAGAAACTAAAAGCTGTTCTGATTTCCTGAACTCTTTTGTTCTATCAAGTAAAACCTGAGCTGTCTATGAACAACAAGCTTGTGCAGCATATACTCAAAGTTGTTGGTGTGTTTGGGGAAGAACATTGGCAAATCTATAATCTGGTTAAGGTTAGTTTCAGTACAGACTTTGGGCAAAAAAAGAGGATTAGTTTGCAGTGAGACTCTGTCAGCATGGGAAATCACATAAGGAGACTTTATGGACAAGGCTTGAAGCTCTGACACTCTGCGGGCAGAAGTTATGGCTACTAAAAAGGTAGTCTTCCATGACAAATATTTCAAATTACATGAGGAAGCTGGTTTGAAAGGAGGGATAATAATGCATGAAAGCATAACATTTAGATTCCATGAGGTATAAGGGAATTTCACAGGTGGTCTGAGATGAAAATGTCCCTTTAAGAAAGGCTTATGACAGTCTGTGTGACATGATGTTCAATCCTTCAAATCCAAGGTGGAAATTAGAGATAGCGGCAACTTGTACCCAACTGTTGCTGCTGCAGCTCCTTTATTGAAAAGCATAGTCAAGAACTCTAATATGGAGGAAATAGGGCTTGGTAGGGATTAATGTTACTTTGAGAGGCCCATATACAAAATCTTTTCCATTTGCTAAGATATAGCTTCCTAGTAGAAGATTTATGAGAAGATATCAGAAACTGCTGCATTTCACTTGAAAGGTTATGGAACCTGGCTGTGTTGGGAATTGCAGCAGCCAAGCTGTTAGCTTCAGAGAGTGAAGAGAGGGATGAAGTTCCCCCGACGAGTGCGTCAGAAGATCTGGAACTGGGACCAGAATCCAAGGGTACTCCAATTGATGAAGTCGAAGGAAGGGGAACCAAACCTGACGAGGCCAATGAGGGGCTATTAGAATGATGGTCCTTCCCAGGGCTTTTGCTTTCTGTAATACGTTTGGTATCAAGGGAATTGGTGGGAATGCATGGAGGAGACCCGGAGGCCAATCGTGTACGAGTGCATCCCTTGGGGCTTCACCCAGAGGGAGAATCAGGGCAAAGTAGCTTCTGCATTTCGTGTTCATGTGGTTGGCAAAAAGGTCACAGCAAGGCTGGCACCACCTGCAGAAAATTCTCTCTGCTATTTCTTTCTTGAGAGACCACTCGTGAGGCAACAAAATTTCTCTGCTCAGCTTGTCTGCCATCACGTTGGACTTCCCCAGGATGTGCGTTGCTAACAAAGCACTGGGTGGATGTAGCCCACAGCCAAACTCTTAGGGCCTCTCGACAAAGAGGGTAGGACCTGGTTCCTCTTTGTTTGCTTAAGTAGCAGACCACTGACATGTCGTCTGTCTGAAATGCAACTGTTCCCAGATGAAGAGAATCCTGGAAGTACTGCAATGCTAAAAGTACTGCTCTCACCTCCAGGACATTGATGTGCAGATGTGTCTCCTGTTCGGACCATGTGCCTTGGGCTGTTCTTCACAAAAATGCCCCCCCCCCATTCTATCAGGGAAGCGTCCGTGGTCACTGTGGCTGCTGGTGGGGGAAGAACAGAAGGACGATCGTAACATAAAGAGATGTCAACAACCACTGAAGATCCTTTTTGCATGTGTTTGTGATCATTATTAGATGAGACACTGGGAGCTCTTGGTAAGACCACTGAGTGAATAACAGCCAATGCAGAATCTGCATGTGCATGCGACCCAACCGTATGGCTAATACTGCAGCAGCCATTATGCCAAACAATTTTAGTATTTCTGATGCTGAAGCCTGGTCTTTGGATATGATACTGTGGACCTGCTGACGGAGTAAGTAAGACTCTTTCCGCTGGAAGTCTCAAAGTGGTAGTGTCCAATTCTGCTCCGATAAAAACAGTATGTTGCAATGGCGACGAGGCAAACTTTTACGGGTTTATTGTAAAGCCCAGATGACTGCAGAGAGAGAGAGAGTGGTGTCCCTGGCTTGTATGAGCTGATGCCTGGTGGTGGTGGTGAGGAGCCAATCGTCTAAGTACGGAAACACCTGGAATTCTAAACGTCTCAGGTGAGCCATGACCACTGCCATACATTTGGTGAACACTGGGGGGTGTAGTGAGACGAAAGGGCAAGGCTCAAAACTGGTAATGATTGGCTCCCAGCCGGAAGCGCAGATGATCCCTGGATGGTCTGGCCATTTTTATGTGATAGTAAGCATCCAGGAGATCTATCGAGCACATCCAATTGTCTTTCCCTAAAAAGGGAAGTATTGACTGAAGTGTGACTATCCGGAACTTCTCTTTCTTGACAGATCTGTTTAGTCTGCTGAGGTCCAAAATAGGGTCTCCAGTGCCCTGTCTTTTTTGGAACTAAAAAGAATCCTGAGTAAATTCTGGATCCTATCTGGTCTGCTGGGACTGGTAGGATGACTCTTTCTTAGCAACGTTTGGACCTCTACTGTTGCCTGTTCCCTGTAACTGGGTGGAACGTCTGGGATTTTTGTTGTCAATGGAGGGGGTGTAGCAAAAGGAATGAAATATACTCTGGAAATGATGCTTTGTACCCAGTTGTCGTTTATTTTGAACCAGGTGTCTGGATACAAAGATAAGCGACCCCCAACTGCCTCCAGAGGAGGACAGTCAGGCCTCCTTTCAGGAGCGCTGGTAGGGCTTTCCAAAGAACTGATCGCTGTCACCGTGGTGTTGCGCCGACCCCTTCTGCTGCAAGGGTGGCGTCTTCAATTATTGCCCCCTCCTCTGCCCGTGGAGTGGCGTTTCACCATGTGTGTCCTGAAAGGCTCCTTGGGCTTTTCGGAACTACATCTTTCCTCCGCTTGGACCCTTGGGGTAGGGTCTGGTAGGAGTGGAAAAACAGACTCCGACGGCAGACAGTCTTTCCTTCTAGTTCACACCTGGTTAAAGTTTACTTGACTTTGGGCCCGAAAAGGGACGAGCAATCAAAAGGGGTGTTGACAAAGGATAACTTAAAGGGCTCTGCGAAGGAACACAAGCGCATCCAGGAGCGTCTTCTAAGAGCAATTCTTGCACCCGCTGCCCTACTCGTTCCATCAGCTGCATTAGAAATGAGGCACATGGATGAGTTCACTATGGAATTGAGGGTAGCAAGCTGGGAGGCAACTTTATCTGAAGCTCCTGCAGCTACTGTACCCTGAAAAGCATCTCCAAGCTCTTTTAGGAGATCTCTTTGCAATCTCAAAGTGGGTGAGATAGGTTCATAGGTTCATGGAACTATACCCATTATTTTTTGTGTGCTCTGTCGACTGATGGATCTAGACCCAGGTCCCTGATAACTTCTTCTGTGCTCAGTGGATTGCCACCTATTTGGTAGCTAGGGGTAACCTTGTTTTTTAAGGGTATGACTATGCATGGCATTTGGCATTTAACTTCAGGCCGTGGCTCTGGCACCAGTTAATTGCTTCTGTCTCTGTGAGACTGGATATAAGGTGTCAGATGTTTGTTTTAACTTTGGTAGGTTCCAGTGTTGCAGTCATTTGTCAACATAACCCTCCTGTGTCCTGTGTGCTTGCTATTACTTAGGACAAAGTAGACTGACAACAAGAGACATGGGACCTGAGCCCAGACAGGTTGTACACTTGAGATAGTTCAGTGAACGCAGTGCAAAAGTCGCTAAATTGTACTTTCATTTCCCGTATCTATCCATGATCCTAGCATCTCTGTTAGGTGGATGGATAGAGGAAGAGGTTTCCAAAATCTTTTTGGTGGCTGCCTCCACCAACATGGCATCAACAGGCACTCCCTTGGTAAGAAAAGACTTTTCCTGGGGGGCAGAAATAAATTTATTAGGCCTCCTAGGGACAGGCTCCATGGTGTCTGGAGACTCCCATGCCCTTCTTGAGACCAGCTCCATGAGATCATCGAAAGGTGGAGACATCCAAGAGGTGGAGGGTTGAGACCCGAAAGCCTTCAGAAGAACCAAGTTGTCTTCAGTAGTGTTGGTGGACTACCAGTCACCCCTCTACCTAATGATTTCTAGTATCTCAGCAAATGAGATTTCCCCGAAGAGGGACCGTTAGGATCCATCTGATTCATCCAAGTCAGTATCGGATGTGAGAGACTCCTGCAGGGAGTCTAAGTGCTTCTTACAAATTCTCTTCCTGAGAACCTCATCAGTGGGAACTTCTGGTGAGGTCTCGGAAGAGCAAGGACCACCCATGAGGGCTTCCTGAGGCTCTGGGTCTCTACGTTTAGAAAGGATCTGTGAAGCAGAAGTGGACACAGGCACTTTTGGGGAGGAGGTAGTCGGACCTGAAGATGTAGATGCCTTGGGAGACGTAACTCTCCTCATAGCTTCGAAGGCACCTCTGCTCCAATGAGAAGGGACCTCTGGATCCCAGGAAACCATCGATATCCCCGGCACCGAGGCAGTGGGCTTCAAACCAAAGGTAACAGCAAAGGTCATCTGAGCAGAAACCTGAGAGGCAAAGTCAGAACAACAAACATGTCAGTCCAACTATCCTCCCCGGACCCAACCGGAGACTGTCGGCTCCTAGACTCCTCAATTGGAGAAGATAAGTCTGACTAAACGGAACCGATGACACTGGAACAGGCATTGGCTCCGAAGGCTCAACAATCAGCAAGTCTGACTCCTCTGGCTCCGAAGGACCTGCATGGCTCAGAGGAGGAAATCAAGTACATGGTAATACAGTCTTTGGTTCCGAAACCACTTGGGTCGGAGCCGATGACAAATTTGCAAACATCAGTGCCTGTAGCAACTTCTGTACCACACGATCCACATCCAAATCGGAAAGGCTAATCGAGGACCGACACGAATGGATGGACGGGGGCACTGATTGAAGCATCAGCGATTTAAGTACCTCGGATACTGGTTCCAGAACTGGGGACCATCTCAGAAAAGTCAAGATGCTCGGCTCCAAGGGCTATGGAGCTGACGTCTAAGGTTTCTCAGATTTTTTAACTTATAAAGTAGTAGAGCCTTAGAAAACTTTGAGGATTTGTTAGACCAGCCCTGGTCACTCAAAGCTTCTTGAAAAGACGGTTTGACTAATCCTCTGTCAATTAACTTTCTCTCCTGAAGAACCTTAGAAGAGAAGGAATGACAAATGATGCAGCTTTCCTGAAGGTGCAAAGCTCCTAAACAGTATACACAATTTACATGGCTATCAGTGACAGACATTTTCTGTCCACATTTTGGACATTTCTTAAAACCGAATTTAGGATGTTTATCCTTATCCTGGTGAGCCATACTGGAATATACAGTCTCAAGAAAGGGTACGGTAATAAACAAGACACACCCAAAAACTATTTCAAATAAGCCCTTTAAAAACTATGGGCTAAATATACTATTCCGCACACAAACACACTATACTTATCTAAGCACTCTAATATCTACATATCTAGATATATACCAAGAGGCTGTGACAAACTGTCACTATTCAAAGGCACACAACTACTAATTAAACTACACTAAACATAAAGCCTACAGCAAAAAACGAGGCCAAAGAGAGCTATTATCGAACCAACAAAAGGCATACCAAGGAAAGGGAATACACACAATAAAACTACAACTACAAGTGCGAAGCTAACTCTAAAATAGAGAAATAAGATAAATTAGTAGTAGTACTTGCCCGAGCTATGCTAGAAACCTCCAATCTATTGCAGCGGCAAACTAGATCTGAGGTATCTCTAGGTGCATCATGGGACAGGGACTTGGCCTCGAGCTGTCTAAAGACCTTGAGCTTTGTAGTAGGCCGACTCGGGGCCGAGGATCAGCTCCAAACCCATCTGTAAGAATGAACGGCAAGACAGAACAACTTCACATGAAAGACGCATGGTGCAGCCTGTGCTTCTACTAAATGCAGATTGGTTTTGCCTGATCTTTACAGCTCTCCCAGCTGGGAAAACCCCTGAATGTTTTCAGAGGACATCAACTACCTTGGAAAAGTCACTGAATGCTTTCACAGCAAATGATCTACTTTGGGAAAACTCCTGAATGCTTTAGGAGAACATTATCTCTTAGCCAATTTCACTTTTTTCCCCCCAGCCAATCACTTTCCACCAGACTGTAGACAGTTTCTCTATCAGATTGTCTCCACTGAGACCAGAGAATCAGGCAGCCAGATTCTCTTTATTAGATTGTCTCCATGGAAACATGAATACCAGCTTCAGAAATATTACTTAGCTTAAACACATTTGCTAGAAAAAAAGGTTCATATACAGTGTTCTTTTTCACTTACTTGCTCTCTTAAAACTTACTAAAAAATCAGTCTACAGTCTTTAAGCCTGTCATTTCCACATGCAAGAATGGGAAAAAGCACATTGTTCTCTCTTTTATCGTGCTTTTTATCCAGGGTTGTTTTTTATACACTGCAGTGCCTTTTATGTCCATTAAAGTTTCACTTACTTCACCGTGGTGTGCACCTAATTTGTTCTCAGTATTTCTTAAAACTAAACAAGAAGAGAAAGAGACAGGAGAAATAAAAGAAAAAAGAACAGCACCTCTTTACAACCATTACACATAAAAATAATCGAAAAAATTACTTTACAGCATGTAAAGAAAACCAAGCGTCACAAAATTAGTACTATAAGAAACAAATCTTTACACAGTTAACTTTCTCACTCCTCTTGCCCTCCCACAAAGCACTTTTCTGACATGAAGTAGGGCATATGCTTTACAGTCCCCTACAAGTCCAACAAATTCTGAAAAAGTCCAATATTTCCAAATGTTCTTGTTCCATACTTCACAAATATAATTACTGCATTATAATCCCATATTAAACTACATATTTTATTACTGTTCATCTCCAAAATCCTGTCCCTGCTTCATTTCCAACATACTCTCGATGTTTCTAGTCAACTCTCATACGCTCCCTTCCCTCTCTCCATTTTGCATTGAAACAGTGGAAAATATTTCACAGGTACAGTCTCTATGTGATCTTTTTTTTTACCAGAACAACAAGCAGCAGAACCTCCTCATTTTACATGGCTCACTTTTTGTTGGACAAACTTTTGTATTTCCGCCTTAGCATATACTTCATCAAAAATGATTTTGTCCCTCCCAGGAAGAATACCTTGAAGACAGCTGTGTACAGCAGGTTCATAGATTAGTACTAAACTAACTGCCCTTGTGGGCAATTTTAAGCATAGCCAATTACACCCTGTGAGAATCTAACCTTGCACCTTGTGCCTGTAAGATAAACACGTTAGGCATCATGCCAGCCTCCCACCCCAGGTCGAATCTCACACCTGCATCCTGACATTCCTTGAACAGTGGAATAAATTTAATCCTCTCCTGTATGGTGTACAATGAGCAACCATTCTCCATAAACCTCTGCTGTCTCCCACTCTCAGTACTTTGTCCTTCTGACACAATTTTTCCAGAATCAACTACTGTTGGCAGCATTGCAACTTTCCTATTAAAGGTCTAGGTCGCTTTCTTATAGCCAGGTTTGGAGCGTACAAACAATGTGCCCTTTCAACTAACATCTCCTTGCTGTGGAATACAAGTCCAGTTACTTATTCATGCTTTCCTAAAATTAATTTAGCCTGTTCCTTCCAGCTTCTCTGGAATAGCTGAAAATCTCAGGTTTTCCCTATGTGCTCTGTCCTTGAATTCTATTATTTTTTGAAACATCTCTTCCTGAGCAGTCTCGTATTCAGCCATCCTTTTCTTTATATTGACCTCTGATTTTTGCAGCTTTATCATCTCATCTGAATATCAGTTTAAAGCTTCTTCCATTTTTTCCATCCTTTTCTTGTTTGCGTTTATATACTCCAACAGTGTTTTGTTTATTTTAACCAGGTCTGTATGCAGTTGTCTTGTATCTTTCTGTAGGTTACTGGAAGTTACGTCTGAAAGTTGCATTGCATTTTGCTGAACAGCTGCAGAACGCTCACCAGTTATGTTTGTTCCTCACTTTTTGCAGATTATTTTTTTCTTGTTTTTATGTAGTTCTTTATTCCTGGCATCCAGGCAGTCCACTTACTAACCAGTTACTGAAATTTACCCATAAACACAAGTCTACTTGCCTTCTCTGCTGAGTTTCTGATTTCACACTGGGAGAGCTAAAATAAGCTGTTAGTCAATGTGTGGCCATCTTGGAAATCAAATAAACCATGCCCTTGTGGTTAATGAGGTAAGGATGGCTCACCATAATAGCCTCCAACTCGGATATCCTTCTTGCAGACCTCAGAGCAATCAATAAAACTGTTTTCTATGTAAAGACCCTCAAGTCAGCCAGATTCTGGAACCTTGTTCAAATACTACTGTTGGCCGAAGGAGGAGAAGAGGGGGAAGGCATGCCCGAAGGCAGGTAAAAACTAGGACTGTGATAGTGAGGGTCAGAACTTTGAATGTTGGCAGTATGACTGGTATAGGGAGAGAGCTAGCTGATATGATGGACTGAAGGAAGGTTGGTATATTGTGTGTGCAAGGGACCAGATGGAAGGGGAGCAAGACTAGGTGTATTGGAGGCGGTTTCAAATTGTTATATCATGGTGTGGATGGAAGAAGAAATGGCGTAGGCATTATCCTGAAGGAACAGTATGCTAAGAGTGTTTTGGAGGTGAAAAGAGTGTCGGATAGAGTGATGTTTATGAAGCTAGACATTCATGGCATAATGATGAATGTTACTAGTGCATATGCTCCACAAGTGGGGTGTGCGATGGATGAGAAAGAAAATTTTGGAGTGAGTTGGATGAAGTGGTGATGACGGTACCCAAGGGTGAGAGACGGGTGATTGGAGCAGATTTCAATGGGCATGTTGGTGAAGGGAACAGAGGGGATGAGGAAGTGATGGGTAGGTATGGTGTTAAGCAAAGGAATGCAGAAGGTCAGATGGTGGTGGATTTTGCAAAAAGGATGGACATGGCTGTGATGAATACGTATTTTAAGAAGAGGGAGGAGCATAGGGTGACATGCAAGAGTGGAGGAAGATGCACACAGGTGGATTATAGCTTATGTAAAAGGGCCAGTCTGAAGGAGATTGGAGACTGTAAAGTGGTGGTAGGGGAAAGTGCAGTTAGGCAGCATAGGATGGTGGTTTGTAGGATAAGAGAGGATGAGTGTGAGGGCAGCACCAAGGATCAAATGTTGGAAACTGAAAAAGGGTAATTGTGAGGTGATGTTCAGGGAAGAGTTAAGACAGGCACTTGGTGGCAGTGAAGAGTTACCGTATAGCTGGGTAACTACAGCAGAGCTAGTAAGAGAGATGGCTAGAAAGGTGCTTGGTGTGACATCTGGAAAGAGGAAGGAGGACAAGGAGACCTTGTGGTGGAATAAAGACGTATAGGAGAGTATACAGAGAAAGAGGTTGGCAAAGAAGTGGGATTGTCAAAGAGATGACGAAAGTAGACAAGAGTATAAGGAGATGAGGTGCATGGCAGAGAGAGGTGGCGAAGGATAAGGCGTTAAGAAGAGTTGTGTAAAAGGTTGGACACTAAGGGGGGAGAAAAAAGGACCTGTACCGATTGGCTAGACAGAGGGACTGAGCTAGTAAAGTTGTGCAGCAGGTAAGGGTGATAAAGGATAATGAGGGAAACGTACTCACAAGAGAGGAGTGTGTGCTGAGCAGATGGAAAGAGTACTTTGAGGGGCTGATGAATGAAGAGAATAAGAGGGACAGAAGGCTGGATGATGTGTGGATAGTGAATCATGACATGCAGTGGATTAGCAAGGAGGAGGTAAAGATAGCTATAAAGAGGATGAAGAATGGAACGGCTGTTGGCCCAGATGACATACCTGTGGAAGCATGGAGGTGTTTAGGTAAAAGGTCTGTGGAGTTTTTAACTAAATTGTTTAATGAAATCTTGGAAAGTGATAGGATGCCCGAGGAATGGAGAAAGTGTTTTGGTACAGATTTTTAAGAAAAAGGGTGATGTGCAGAGCTGTAGTAACTACACAGGGATTAAATTGATCAGTCACAGCATGAAGTTATGGGAATGAGTAGTGGAAGCTAGGTTAAGAAGGAAGGTGATGATTAGTGATCAGCAGTATGGTTTCATGCCAGGAAAGAGCACTACAGATGCGATGTTTGCTCGGAGAGTGTTGACGGAGAAGTACAGAGAAGGTCAGAAGGAGTTGCATTGTCTCTTTGTGGACTTAGAGAAAGCATATGACAGGGTGCCTAGAGAGGAGTTGTGGTATTGTATGAGGGAGTGTCAAAAGTATGTAAGAGTGGTACAGGATATGTACGAGGGCAGTGTGACAGCGGTGAGGTCTGCGGTGGGAGTGACAGATATGTTTAAGGTGGAGGTGGGATTACATCAAGGATCAGCTCTGAGCCCTTTCTTATTTGCAATGGTGATGGACAGGTTGACAGACAAGATCAGACAGGAGTTCCCGTGGACTATAATGTTTGCAGATGATATTGTGATCTGTAGTGAGAGTAGGGAACAGGTAGAGGAGACCCTGGAGAGATGGAGATATGCTCTAGAGAGAAGAGGAATGAAGGTCAGCAGGGCTAAGAGAGAATATATGTGTGTGAATGAGAGGGAGGATAGAGGAACAGTGAGGATGCAAAGAGTAGAGGTGGGGAAGGTGGATGAGAAAGTACTTGAGATCAACAGTTCAGAGTAATGGTGAGTGTGGAAGAGTGGGGAAGAAGAGAGCACAGGCAGGATGGAGTGGGTGGAGAAGAGTTTCAGGAGTGATTTGTGACAGACTAGCACCAGTAAGAGTGAAAGGGAAGGTCTACAAGAGGGTAGTGAGACCAGCTATGTTATACGGATTGGAGACAGTGGCACTGACAAAAAGGCAGGAGTCAGAGCTTGACGTGGCAGAGTTGAAGATGTTAAGATTTACACTGGGTGTGACGAGGATAGACAGGATTAGGAATAAGTATATTAGAGGGTCAGCCCAGGTTGGAAGGTTTGGAGACAAAGCCAGAGAGGCAAGATTACGTTGGTTTGGACATGTGCTGAGGAGGGATGCAGAGAATATTGGGAAAAAGATGCTCAGGATGAAGCTGTCAGGTAATAGGAAAAGAGGGAGGCCTAAGATAAGGTTTATGGATGTGGTGAGAGGGGACATGCAGGTGGCTGGTGTGACAGAGCATTATGCAGAGGACAGGAAGAAATTGAAACAGTTGATTTGCTGTGGCGACCCCTAACAGGAGCAGCCGAAAGAAGAAGCAGCTTCTCTAACACAAAATTAAGATCCCAAGGAGGGGCCATCAGTTTATTTGGAGGCCTCTTATGCAAACCCCCTTTCAAGAGCATTTTGACATATGACTGCCTTAAAAGAGAATGGCCCATGGGCAGAATATGCTGTAATGGCCAATAAATGAACCTTGACAGAGGAATGAGAAAGGCCATTTGATAACTCAAACAAATATTGCAGAATCAGAGAACAACAAGCCCTGAATGGGTGCTGTTTTATGTTGTTGGCAACATCTAGAAAACCTTTTCCATTTGTTAATGTACGATTTTCTAGTAGAAGACTTTCTTGCCTCCATCAGTACCCTGCTGCACGTCTTCTAAAACCGGAAACATAGCAAAAGAGCAAATCAACAGCAAACCCAGAGCAAGTAACATAAAACTTCAAACATTTAATATGAAATTTTTAAGCAAAACCCTACCTCACAGTAAACTCTGTCCTTCATAAAAACAAACAATAAGTAGAACAATAAACACGGTCATCTTGATATGTTCAAGACTTCATCAGATAACACAAAGTAAATTTTCTGAAGTTAAAACGCCATAAAACAGTAGATTATGTGATCAACAGCAAACATCATCGGCTGCAGCAAACAGGCATACACCAATCATTGGTCTTTCGTAAGAGCAACTGTTCCATTCAACAAATCGCCTTAGTAAAGACTTTAGTTTTATAAGATTAGAGAAAGAAATATTTTCATTTATTCCTGGCCAAACATCAGCTTTAAAAATAGGTTGCCAGTACACTTCCCATTTTTCAGAATGCAGATGCCATGGACCACCTCTTGGATTACGCGGAACATGCTCCACAACAACAAAGTGAAAGAAATGTTCCAGGAATTCTAGTATATTCTTGGCTAAGGCATTTGTGTTATTTTTCTTTTGGATGTCATACTGGTGTTTGCACACCCTTTCCTTTAAAATTCGCTCAGTTTTTCTAGTGCAAAAACAGCTGCAAACCTGATGTACTGCAGCATAGACCACTCCAATGCTATCATAGTTGAAGTCTTCTTTAAAAGCAATACATTTATCCCTGAAGCAGTAGTCTCGGCATGATTAATCTGGGCATCTTGGGACAATGCAGCAATTGCCTCATGTACACAGACAAACCTCTCCTCCTACCACCCAACACTACGACCTGTGAGAGATGCACTTATACAGCCAAACTGGAAGCAAAGCTCTCTTCACCGAAGACTGGACTAGACAGTCAAGAGGAGAAGGTAAACACTTGCACCTCACCACACTCATCACATAGTACCTCAAAACCTACACCATCAAAACATACACACAGAAGCACAAAACGCACACTTACATTCACGGAGGCTCTTAGTAAAAATCTGCCCAAACAACCGACACCTCCAAAGCAGAAATGCAAGAAACCTCCACCACCCCCCACCAACACAACCCAAATGACACAGAGCCCACATACTCAGTGTGCCACTCAACTACAGCCCATAAGGCATAACGTACCCAACACTCTAGTCATAGGTGACTCTATAGTCAGGCACACTGATGTTCCACTCACCAGGCTAAACAAGGAGAAAGTTAATGTCAGCTGCCTGTCGGGGCCAGAATCCGCCACATAACGCACACACTCAGGTCACTCCACAAGTACAAATATGACTCTGCCATTGTCCATGTTGGTGTGAATGACCGGAGATGTACCTCCCTGGACTACATCCAAACAGACATGGAGGAGCTCTCTGATCTTGTAGCCCAAAAAGGTATGATCCTAGCCCTGAGTGGCATCCTGCCATCACCCAGAATGATACCACAGTACAAGGACAAAATGACTCACTAACAATTGGCTAAGCTTCTAGTGTCATTCTAACAGAATCCAGTATCTGTCTGCCTGGGATGACATGATCGACAGACCATGCTGCTTTGCCAGAGATGGCCTGCACCTGTCGCCCTTAGGATTCCGGATACTGGCAAATGCTCTTGTCACCCCTATAGTGCCTTTTTTAGGCAAGGTTAAATGACAAATTCACCACTGTAACAAGCAAGCAAAATCTGAGGGTAATGCTACTCAATGCTAGAAGTCTAAACCTCAAAATGCACTCACTCGAGGCACTCCTTAAAATGGAGAAAGTACAGTTTTGTACCTACCATAAATGTAGATGCCCGAACTGGATAGCATCTGCAGTCATAACAACTGGGTTGTCCTGTCGTCAGGCAGCCCTTCAGTCGGCCGGATTCCAAAGTCCGGGTCCGGCTTCGGCTGATGTCGCACTTCACCCGACGTCATCTCTGTTGGTCTTCGGGTATAAAGGCATCAGCCGCCATTTTCCTCAGTGTTTCTTACCCCAGATGCCAGTAGCCCTCTTGGAGGCTAAAATTTGGATAGATGCCAATGTTTCCAAAAGATAGAGGTAAACACAAAAATAAGCATGTATGTACATATATACAAACAAATACACCATAAAAGACCCCCCCCCACAGCTAGCTATTAGGAGGGTAAAATACCCTAGGAGTACCACAGAGGGAAGGAGGGAGGTAATCCTGACTGCAGATGCTATCCAGTTCGGACATCTACATTTATGGTAGGTACAAAACTGTACTATGTCCTTCATGGATGCATCTGCAGTCATAACAACTGGGTAGAATACCATAGCCAACTAGGGAGGAGGATAAAACTAGATTATGGTGTGTTTAGGATCCCTTGCAGTACAGCAGTGGCAAACCCTGCTCGGGATCTGGAATATAGAGGTAAGTTATAATGCTTGGCAAATGTATGCACGGAGGTCCAAGTAGCCGCCTCAATAATGTCTTTGGTTGCCACTCCTCGTAAGAAGGCTGTGGTAGTGGCTGTTGCCCTTGTAGAATGAGGTCTTATGTTCTGTGGAATTGGTTTTCCATGGAAGGAGTAACAGAATCGTATGCAATTTCCTATCCATTTGGAGATTGTCTGTTTGGAAATAGCTTTTCCTTCCCTTCCTGTTGCATAGGCTACAAAAGTTGGTCAGTCTTTCTGCTATTTTTGTTCTGTCCAAGTAGTAGCGTAGCTGTCTATGTACATCCAAGGTATGCAGTATTCTTTCCCTCTGTTTTGTGGGTTGGGAAAGAAGGTAGGTAGGTGGATTGCCTGGTTTAAAGACACTCTGGATACCACCTTAGGCATAAATGTAGGATTAGTCCTCATGGACACTCTATCTTGGTGGAAGATTAGGAAGGGTTGCACTGCCATTAAGGCCTGTAGCTCTGAAACCCTCCTTGCTGAAGTAATTGCCAGTAGGAAAGCAGTTTTCCATGACAGGTGTTGTAGGTCTGCTGTTGCTGCTGGTTCAAAGGGTGATAGTGTCAACTTTTCTAGCACAAAGTTTAAGTCCCAAGCTGGCAAAGGTGGTTTCCTTGGAGGTTTTACATTCTTGATTCCTCTGAGGAACTGCCTGAGCAAAGGGTGCGAAAAACAGGTGGATCAAAGCTGTATTCTGCTGAAATAGCTGATGCATGTATCTTGATGGAGGAGTAGGACAAGCCTGAATGAAGAAGTTCGCCAGATACTCTAGAATGTTAGGCATATCTATGTTTGACACATCTTTTCCTCTTTCAGTACTCCAAATGACAAACCTTTTCCATTTTCCAGCATAGTTCCTTCTTGTTGAAGGTCTGCGTGCTTCAAGAATAATGTCTTTAACTCTTTGGGAAAGTTCTGGGTTAGCTGTTGCTATGTGATGTTCCATGCAGTCAGTTGCAACGGTTTTAGGTTTGGATGTATGATGCTGTAGTTGTTCTGAGTTAGCATCAAAGGCATCAGGGTATTGGCCACATATTGTTCTGAGACATGTTCCTCAGCAGTGGGTACCAGTGTTGTCTTGGCCAGTTTGGAGCTATCAGGATTATCCTTGGGCGTTCTTCCTTGATTTTTAGTAATACTTTGTGTATCAAGGGAAGAGGTGGGAATGCATATGCTGTCAGGCCTTTCCAGCTGAAGGAGCGAATCCACTTTCCATGCCAGTGGGTGTAATGTCCTTGTGCAGAATTTTTGAGCTGGTGATTGAGAGGTGATGCAAATAGATCTATCTGAGGCATTCCCCATTTCTTTGAGATGGTCTTGAAAATGTCCGGTGCAGTTTCCATTCGTGGGCATCCGATGTGGTTCTGCTTAATATGTCTGCTAGAATATTTTCTTTTCGGTACAAAATTGCCTGTAACTGGATGTTGTAGCTGAGTGCCAGGTTCCACAGCTCCAAAGTCATTCTGCATAGGGGGTATGAATGAGTGCCTCCCTGCTTGTTGATGTACCACATGACTGTGGTGTTGTCTGTCCTTATCATCAACTGGCTCTCTTTGAGAAATGGTCTGAACCTTTGGATTGCCAGTTTTACTGCCAGCATTTCTTTTAGGTTGATGTGCAGGTGAAGTTGATCCTGTGTCCACAATCCTTGCACGCATTTGTCCAGCATGTGGGCACCCCATCCTAGGTCTGAAGCGTCTGTTGTGATGGTCTGGCTTGCTTGACATCTGCGAAAGGGTAGGCCTGGGTTTGTCTGGCATGCCTGAGCCCACCATAGGAACTCCTGTTTTAAGCATGGAATTAGTGGGATTTCTGTTTCTAGGCTGTGACTGTGTTGGGACCATAAATTCTTTAGGTACCACTGTAGTTTTCTCATATGTAGTCTGGCAAGTGGGACCAGGATTATGCATGATGCCATGAAGCCCAAAGCCTGCAGTACTTTTCTTGCTGTTAACTTGTTCCGCTTTGTTAGTGCCAAGAAGTAAAGAGGGAGTTCTTTTTGTTTTTCTGCAGTTAGGAATGCCATCTGTTTTACTGTGTCCAATTCAGCAAGAATGTCCTTGTTTGGGATGGTATCAGCCTTGACTTTTGTAGATTGACTGTGTATCCCAGTGCTTGTAGCAAGTAAATGACCCTTTGTAAATCTGTTGTCAGCTTGCTTTTGTTGTCCCCTTGTAGCAGGCAGTCGTCCAGGTATGGGTAAATTTGTATTCCCTGTAGTCTGCAATGGGCAATTACTGATGCCAGGCATTTTGTGAATACTCTGGGCGCAGTAGATAAGCCAAAGGGCAATGCTGAGAATTGATAATGCTCTGATCCTGCAAGAAATCTGAGGTATCTTCTGCAGATTGGTCGAATGGGGCGTGCAGGTATGCCTCCTTGAGATCTAGAGTTACCAGCCAACACTCCTTGCCCAGCATGGGAAGAAGTTGCTGTAGGGTCAGCATTTTGAATTTTGGGACAATGATGTATGTATTTAAGGCGGACAGGTCGAGAATTGGTCTCCAACTTTTTCCTTTCTTGGAACTAGGAATAGTCTTGAGTAGAACCCTTTCCTTGCTCTGCAGTTGGGACTTTTTCCACAGCTCTCATGTTTGCTAACTGCATTATCTGTTGTAGAGCCTCTTTTTTGATTTGGAGGTAGATTTGGCATTCCTCTTTTGATTGGTAAAGTGTGGAAGTGGAACCGGTATCCTTGATCTATGGTTTGTAAAATCCACTTGTCTTTTGTTATATAGTGCCAGTTTTTGAAAATAAGGTTAACTTTCCGCCTAGAGGAGCTGCTATTTGTTCCCTGGTAGGCGGATTTAGGATTAAGTCACTGTGGTTGTGTTGATGTAGTGGCAGTGGTTGTGTCTGTGCCTCTGTTGTTACCTTGCCACTGTCGTCCTCTGAAGGCACCTCCTCTGGATTGGTTTCTGCCTCTGGAACGCCTGTTTCTGCCCTTTGAGATCTTGTGGAGTCAGGAAAGGACCAATTTTTGGCAGGCCAGTTCCTGCTAAACCTTGGGGTTGAACCTGCAAGAAATCTTTAACCGTTTGAACGGATTTTGCCTTTTCTTCCATTTTCTTCATAACCTGCTGGGCAGGTGTACCAAACAAACTTGTCTTATCCATAGGAGCATCTAGTAACTTTGCTTTAACATGATCCGTAAAGCTTGCTCCTTTAGCCATGCATGCCTTCTTATCACTGTGCCAGTCATGGCTGATCTAAATGAAGCCTCCAGTGCATCATAGCCACATTTTAAGGAATGGTTACTAACCTGTTGTATATTATTTACCATTTCTAATACATATTTCTTATCAAGAGATTCATCAGTGGTTAGCTTTTTAGTTAACTGATCAAGCATAAACTCTTGGTATTGTATCATGTGAAACTGACAGTTTAAAGCTCTAGCTGAGAGAGTAGCTGAAGTGTAGACCTTTTGCCCCATCTGTCTAATGACGTTGCTACCCATTCGGAAGGAATAGGGTATTTAGCAATGGACGCGGCTATTGCCATGGGACCCTGGGATATAGTTTCGGGTCTGCAAGAGGGCCTTGTAAAGGTGGTGATGAGTGTCTGGCACCCTGTAAAATCTGTCTGGTTTGGCAGGGGCTGGAGGTAAAGAATCTGGAGCGGAGCAGACATCATTGAAAGCATCATCCACCACAGAGAGAACAGGAGGTATAGCTAAGGGCCTGTGTTGTGGAAGGTGCAGAAAAGTCCTAAGTCTTTTTCTGGAGTCTGAAAAATCCTGTTGCTGCCATTGGAACTGCTCGCATGGCATGTAAGGTTTCCCCAAAGGAAAATTCTTCTGGTGGGGAAGCAGCTGGAATGGATTCTTCAGCATCAGAGTCTGCAAAATTAGAGAAAGGAGCCTCTGGCTGGTCAGTTATGTCTGATTCATCGGCTGAATCATCAGATGACACTGGCTCAGGGGGCTCTGCCCTAGGCCTCTTCTCTGGGGGCTGAGAGGCCCTGTCTGGGTGAGATTGAGATCCTCTAATTAATGAAATTAAATCTTCTGCCAGAGTAAGCATTTGAGAACTAGAGGAGGGCCTGGTTGAAGGGGTTTAACAGGCACTGTTTTAGTAGTCTTGGCTGCTTTAGCCCTGGCGAAGGCCTTAATGGACATGGCTGCTGGAGGCCTAGCAGCACCACGTGCTGGGGTAGAGACATCCAAGGGAATGGTGTCTGATAAGTCAGTGGCAACCACCGTGAGTGGGTATAATTTCTGAGGCCGATTCAAGAATGGTAGCAGGGGCCTCAGTTGTAGAGATAGATTCAGCTGTACTTTGATCAGTTTTCTCGGTTTCGCCGAAACCGAGACACTCGCGTTTGCTTAACCATGGTTTCAGCGAAACCGCGGACCACGAGTGTCGGTCTTTATCTTTGCGTTTTTGGCAGATTGGGTAGTCGGAGGATCCGACGGCATAATGTACGCAAAAACAGAACCGAAAAACTGTTCAGCAAACTCCGACCGACGCCTAAGCGTTCGTCGGTTGAAAGAAGCACAGGCCGAACAGGCTGCTACGTGTGGGCTGGGCCTAAACAAGGCAGACAATAAGAGTGGAAATCTTTATGAGGTATTTGTTTCCCACAGGTTAAACAATTATTAACTTTTTCTGACATCGGCTGAGGCAAGAAAGAGTCCCCAACGGGGTACTTAGCTTTAGAAGTCTTGTAGTATTCGGTAGAAGTAATCTCTGGATCCGACCGACCGGCACTTGCGAACAGCTTCTGCTTCGGGCGCCACGCGGCAAGAAAGACTGAGGAAAATGGCGTTGGCTGATGCCTTTATACCCGAAGACCAACAGAGATGACGTCGGGTGAAGTGCGACATCAGCGAAGCGGACCGGACTTTGGAATCCGGCCGACTGAAGGGCTGCCTGACGACAGGACAACCCAGTTGTTATGACTGCAGATGCATCCATGAAGGACATCACAGACATCTGTGCAGTGACCGAGACATGGGTCAAAGCTCCAGAGTGCACCCCTGCATTACCAGGCTATAATTCATACCACACCTTTTGGCCAACAAACACGGACCGAAACACAAAAGATGGAGGAGTGTCCATATTCATTAAGGACATCCACACCTCCGAGCTAGTTGCTCAGCATAATACTTCAGAGATTATCCAAGTTCAACTAATTCTAGGAAAAACCGCAATCCAGATTGTAGCTTGCTACAGACCCCCCACCATGCCCCAGGATTCCCACTCATCTTTTCTTGATACACTGGAAAATATTAAGGTACAACTCAACACCCTAATAATGGGTGACTTCAACTACCCCACCATTAACTGGGAAAACTACTCGTGTACCAATTCTTTTGCTCAACGTTTTCTGGAAATGATCAATTACAACACCTTGGATCAACTTATCCGCACCCCCACCAGGGGCAGCAATATCCTATACAGTACAGTTTTGTACCTACCATAAATGTAGATGTCCAAAATGTATGCAACTGCATTCATCACATATGGGTTGTCCTGCCTCAGGCAGCCCTTCGGTCGGCCGGATTCCAAAGTCTGGGTCCGGCGTTGGCTGATGTCGCACTTTCCCCGACGTCAGAGCGCCTGGGGTATAAAAACATCAGCCGACGCCATCTTCCTCAGTTTTTCTTGCCCCAGATGCCAGGTGCCCTCTAAGGAAGGCTAAATATGGAGAGATGCATTTAAAAATCCAAACATGCACAATAATATAAAAACAAATACACCATAATAGATCACCCCAGCTAGCTATTAGAGGGGTAAGTACCCAAGAAATACCACAGAGGGGAAGGAGGGAGTGTAAACCTGACTGCAGATGCATACCTATCGGACATCTACATTTATGGTAGGTACAAAACTGTATTATGTCCTTCAAGGATGCATCTGCAGTCATCACATATGGGTAGAATACCATAGCCAATCTCGGGGTGGAGGTACTAAGATAAGGATGGTGTAGCTAAGATACCCTACAGGACTGCCGTAGCAAAGCCTGCTCTGGATATGGAGTATAAAGGTAAATTGTAATGCTTGGCAAATGTATGCACGGAGCTCCATGTAGCAGCTTCTAAAATGTCCTTGGTAGCCACCCCTCTTAAGAAGGCTGTGGAGGTGGCTGTGGCTCTGGTGGAATGAGGTCTAATGTTAGCTGGCACAGTTTTTCCATGAAAGGAGTAACAAAAGCGAATGCAATTCCCTATCCATTTTGAAATTGTCTGTTTGGAAATTGCTTTTCCTTGTGTACCAGCAGCATATATGCTACCAACAGCTGGTCAGTTTTTCTGTAACCTTTAGTTCTGTCCAAGTAGTAACGCAACTGTCTGTGTATGTCCAGAGTGTGCAGAAGTTTCTCCCCTTTGTTTTGTGGATTTGGAAAGAAGGTAGGCAAGTGAATAGCTTGATTTAATGAAACCCTGGATACCACCTTTGGCATAAATGTAGGATTGGTTCTTAGTGAAACTCTGTCCTGATGAAAAATAAGAAATGGCTGTACTGCCACAAGGGCCTGTAACTCAGATACTCTTCTTGCTGAGGTTATGGCCAGAAGGAAAGCAGTCTTCCAAGACAGGACCTGTAGTTCTGCAGATGCTGCTGGTTCAAAGGGAGGCAGTGTTAGTTTTTCCAACACGAAGTTAAGGTCCCAAGTAGGTAGAAGTGGTTTCCTTGGAGGATTGATGTTTTTGATTCCTCTTAGAAACTGTCTTAGGAGAGGATGAGAGAAGACAGGCGGATCAGTATTGTACTCTGCTGAAATTGCTGAAGCATGAATTTTAATGGAAGAGTAAGACAGACCATTGTGGAACATTTCTGGCAAGTATTCCAGGATATGTGCCATGTTCATCACTGTCGCATCTAGGCCCTTTGTGGTGTTCCAAATGTGAAATCTTTTCCATTTTGCTGAAAATGCCTTTCTTGTGGAAGGCGGTGAGCTTCCATAATAATATCTTTCACTCTCTGGGATAGCTTGTCCTGAGGAGGAGTCAAGGTATTTTCCAGGCTGTTAGTTGCAAGGTTTTCAGGTTAGAATGCAGAGTTTTGTAATTGTGCTGTGTCAGTAGAAGTGGCCATAGAGGAAGAGGCCATGGTTTCGTACGTGACAAGCTCTTTAACAGTGGGTACCAGTGCTGTCTTGGCCAGTCCGGAGCTATCAGAATCACTTTTGGCTGCTCTGTCCTGATCTTCAGTAAAACTTTGGTCATTAATGGGAGAGGTGGGAATGCATACACTGTTAGAGTTCTCCAGCTGAAAGAGAGGGTGTCCACTTTCCATGCTTGTGGGTGGTATGCCCTTGAGCAGAATTTCATCAGTTGATGATTGTGGGGGGAGGCAAAAAGATCTAAGTCCGGCCTCCAACATGATTGTGTTATCTGTAGAAAGATGTCTGGGTGCAGCATCCATTCGTGTGCATCCATGATATTTCTGCTTAAGCTGTCCGCCAGTATAATGTCTTTCCCTGGCACAAACTGGGATTGTAGCTGTATATTGAGTTTCAAGGAAAGTTCCCATAGATTCATTGCCAGCCTGCAAAGAGGATAGGAATGGGTGCCTCCTTGCTTGTTTATGTACCACATAACCGTGGTGTTGTCTGTCCTTATTAGCAGATGGCCCTGATGCAGAGAGGGTTTGAAGGCTTCGACTGCATGTATCACTGCCAGCATTTCCTTTTGGTTTATGTGCATGCGTAGCTCTTTTTGTGACCATATACCTTGAATGCATCTGCCCTTCATGTGCGCTCCCCATCCATGGTCTGGAGCATCTGCTGTAATGGTTTGGCTGGCTATTGGTTTGCTGAAAGGCAGACCCCTGTTTGACTGGCTTGCTTGAGCCCACCACAGAAATTCCTTTTGAAGGCATGGAATGAGTGGTATCAAAGTTTCCAGGCTGTGACTGTGCTGAGTCCATAAACTCCTTAGGTACCATTGTAGTTTCCTCACATGTAGTCTTGCTTGCGGAATCAGAAGGATGCAAGAAGCCATGTAACCCAGGGCCTGCTGGATTTTCCTTGCAGTCAGCTGGGTTTGTCTTGTCAGATTTTTGAAGTAATCTGGTAGTTGACTTTGTTTTTCTTCTGTGAGGAAGGCCATTTGTGTGGTTGTATCTAGATCTGCACCCAGAAAGGTTATTCTTTGGGATGGAACAAGTCTTGATTTGTGAAAGTTGACTGTATATCCCTAGGCCTGAAGTAGGTGGATGGCATAATTCAAGTGTTTTACCAAAGTTTGTTGGCTGTCCTCTTGTATAAGGCAGTCGTCCAGATATGGGTAAATTTGAATCCCCTGAAGTCTACAGTGTGCAATTACTGATGCCAGGCATTTCGTGAATACTCTGGGCGCAGTAGATAAGCCAAAGGACAATGCTGAGAATTGATAATGCTCTGACCCTGCAAGAAATCTGAGGTGTCTTCTGCAACTTTGTCTGATAGGGACATGCAGGTATGCCTCCTTGAGGTCTAGAGTTACCAGCCAAGACCCCTTGCCCAGCATGAGAAGGAGCTGCTGTAGAGTCAGCATTTTGAACTTTGGCACAATGAGATAAGTATTCAGTGCGGACAAGTCAAGAATAGGCCTCCATTGTTTTTCTTTTCTTGGAACAAGGAATAGTCTGGAATAAAATCCTTGGCCTTGTTCTGAGAGAGGAACCTTTTCTATAGCTTTCATTTGCATTAAGCTGGAAATTTGTTTCAAAGCCTCTGCCCTTTGATTTGGTGGCAGGTCTGGCATGCCCTTTCTTTTTGGTAATGTGTGGAAATGAAACCTGTATCCTTTGTCTATTATTTGTAGTATCCATTTGTCCCTTGTAATATTGTGCCAATTTTCTGAAAATAAAGAAAGCTTTCCGCCCAAAGGTGCTTCTAATTGAGCACTGGTTGGTGGTGTCAAAGTAAAGTCATTGAGCCTGTCCTTGTGCAGCAGTTGAAGGTCCTGCATTACCTCTCTGGTTGGGAGGCTGCCATTGCCGTCCTCTGTAGGAGCCTCTAGCTTGCCCTCTACCTCTGGCACGCCTGTTCTTGCCTCTCTGAAACCTCTCTGTGTCTGGAAAGGACCAATTCTTGGAAGGCCAATTCCTGCTGAATCTTGGTGGTTGTACTTGGAGAAAATCTTTGACTGTTTGTACTGATTTTGCCTTTTCTTCAAATTTCTTTAAGACCTCCTGAGCCGTGGAGCCAAATAACTTTTGCTTTTCCAGTGGAGCATCCAGCAGCTTTGCTTTAACATGGTCTGGCAGAGATTGTTCCTTCAGCCAAGCATGCCTACGTATGACTGCGCCAGTCATAGCTGACCTACATGAAGCTTCCAATGCATCATAACCACATTGCAAAAAATGGTTGCTAACCTGTTGTGAGTTATGCACCAGATCCTGAAGTGACTTGCGGTCCAGGGGGTCAGGTGAAGACACTTTTTTATGCAATTCATCTAACAAATACTCTTGGTACTGTATCATATGAAATTGACAATTTAATGCCCTCATAGAAAGAGTAGCAGAAGTATACACCTTTTTACCCCATCTCTCTAAAGCTCTGGACTCCCTTTCAGAGGGGAGAGGATTTTTAGCAGTGGCAGCTGCAACCCCTTTAGGGCCCTGGGAAATAGTTTCTGGATCAGCAAAGTGGGCCTTGTAAAGGTAAAGATGTGAGTCTGGGACCCTGTAGTACCTATCGGGTTTGGCAGGAGCCGTAGGGAGAGAATCAGGGGTGGTGCTAGAGTCAGAGTACAAATCATCAATGACATTCAAAACAGGAGGAATAGCTAAAGGCCTATGCTGAGGCAAATGTAAAAAGGTCCTTAATCTTTTTCGTGGAATCAGAGAATTCCTGGCCCTGCCATTGGAAATGCTCTCTCATGGTGTGTAGTGTCTCCCCAAAGGAAAACTCTTCAGGAGGGGAGGCCGAGGGAATAGATTCCTCTGCATCAGAATCCTCGTAGGCCGAAAAAGCCTCCTCCTGGTGGTCCGAGAGAGTAGAGCCATCAGAGGCCTCATCTGAGGAGTGGGGATCAGAGAGCTCAATCCTGGGCCTTTTGTCTGGAGGAGGTTGAGAGCCCCTGTCCAGATGAGGTTGAGAGCCCCTAATTAAGGAGATAAGATCCTCTGCTAAGCTTAGAATCTGTGAACCAGTAGAGGGTCCCTGAGGGATAACCTTGGGAAGCAAAGCTTTTGAAAGTTTAGCAGCTTTAGCCCTGGAGAATGCCTTAATGGACATGGATGCAGGAGGCCTGTCTGCACCACGTGCTGGTGTAGATTTGTCTAAAGGAATGGTGTCGGAAGGTTCCAAGACACCAGTTTCTGTTGGAAATTCAATAACAGACTCAGCCGGGGCCTCCGGGACCGAGGTAGTCGGTTGAGCGGTTTCAGTAATTGGAAGTACCAAGGACTCGGTTTCAGCCGAGACTGAGACACTCGCGGTAGGCCTGCCTGTGGTTTCAGCCGAAATCGCGGCCCGCGTGTCTCGGTCCTTGTCCTTCCGTTTCTTAACTAAATGAGAAGTCGGAGTCTCCGACGGCATCTTATACACACCCCCACCAGGGGCAGCAATATCCTATACCTGGTCATCACCAACATGGGCGACTGTTGTTCCACACCAGAGGTCAGCTCCTCGTTGGTCAGATCCGACAACAAGCTAATCACCCTAGACATCTACATCTCGCTCCCACCCCCATCCAATTAGGAAAACCGTAAAATATTTCTCCAAAGCCAACTTCACGCTTCTTAAGATAGAAGTGGCAAACTTCACGACACCCATGCATATGGACAATAGAGGTACAACTGCTGAATCCTACACAAATGCACTTCATAAGTACTTACACGAGTGCATGAATCGTGCTATCCCTAACAGAACCAAGATGCTATCCTCCAAAAAAAGGAAGCCAATCTGGTCGTCTTCTGCCATAAAGAAACTCTACAACAGAAGAAAGAAACTGTTGCAAAAGAGAGTAAAATCCCACGAATGGAGGAACTCCCTGGTCAGCCTCAGTAAGAAGCTGAGATCCCTCATAAAATCCTCCAAAGCTAGTTATGAAAACAAAATTGCCACTGATTCTAAAGAAGACCACAAAGCATTCTATAGCTATGTCAAGAATCTCAATGGCAACACTCAGATCTGCTCTGAGTTACAGCACAACACTAAATATACAGAACCAACTGATCTTGCCAACATCCTGGCAGATAGGTGCACTGCTAACTTTACCCCCCTCTCACCCCCTAAAGGGCCCATCTTTATACCGGAAGAATGCAAAGTTCCTGTAATCACGGCTGCACAGGTAAAAACCTCACTCTCCAAAGCCAGGAATACAGCATCATTGGGACACATGACAATATCCCAGGCTGCCTTCTACACGAACTACAGAATGAACTGGCACCCCACCGAAGTACCATGTTCAGTCATAGCCTCACCTCAGGCTTTGTGCCCATTGAATGGCACACAGCGATGGTAATCCCACTCCACAAAGGGGGGGGGGGGCCACAACAGACCCCAGGAACTACCGCCCCATTAGCCTAACATGTCTGGTCTGCCAGGCCATGGAACATATCATCATGGAATTCAAAGACACTGGAGATTTTCAAACTCTGGACCTCACACAGTTCGAGTTTGTAAAAAGGCAGATCATGTCTCCTAAACCTGATAGACTTCTTTGAAGCAGTCACCAAAGGCATAGATGAGGGCAAGGTGATTCACACAGCCCCACTCTGGAATTATAGATAAACTCACTAAACTAGATATAAATTGCTATGTCACAAGATGGGTTGCCAACTGGCTTACTGACAGAACCCACACTGTGAAAGTAGCAGACTCCAAATCAGACTTCAGACCAGTGACAAGTGGAGTACCACAGGGTTCAGTCCTGGGTCCTCTACTGTTTGGTATCTACTTCTGTGAAGTACATGCGAACACAGAAGGTCTTTGGCCAACTAAATTCACAGATGACTGCCAACTAAGAGCCATAATTGAAACTCCTAACGATGTGGACATCCTACAAAAGGGCCTCACTGAGACAGATGCCTTGTGTCAAAGCCATGGTCTCAAGCTCAATGCCAAAAAGTGCACTGTCATCCCCTTTGGTAAAAACTTTGTACCCATGAACTACCACATAGGCGGTAGTCTACTTAACACCGAAAGTGTGATGAGACCTTGGGACACAGGTGGACAGTAGTCTCTCCTTTGATAATCACATCGCCACAGTGGTCAGGAAATCCTATGTGGCACACCTCATCACAAAAGGATTCTCATCCAGAAAAAGAGAGGTCATTGTTCCCCTCTAATCATCACTCATTAGACCCATTATAGAGTACAAAACCACTTTTGGTATGTACCTCACAGGACATCTACAACAACTGGAAAGGCCGCAAAAATACCTCACAAAGAGGATTACCAGCCTCAAACAGATGCCTTACGCAGACCAACTCAAAAAACTCCAGCGTTACTCCGTTGCATATCGCCTACTCAGAGGTGATCTCTGCCTAACATACAAAGCTATGTCAAACCCAGAGCTGTTGGACATGCTCCACTTAAAGAAATCCCAATCCCTCCAAGCTACATGCTCTAGGGATCTAAACCTTGTCACCACAAAAAACAGAACATGGAGGGCTAGATTCCTGTCCCAGAGACTTCCCATACTCTGGAACAAACTACCTATGTCAAACAGAGCTCCTCATTAGCACTCCAAGAAAAATCTTGATGATTGGATGGGCAATAGGAAATTCACCCCGGGGATCACTTCTGTGGTTCTGCTTGACATAGGCACAGGAAAATAATTTTCTTGGGTGGTAAAAGCCCCAGGGTACCCTTTTGGCTAGACATGTATAGGCCCAAGAGCCAATAGCCTAGTACCTACCTATGAACATACAAAGCACCTGAAGCAAATGGAGAGACCACAGAGGTTTCGAATATGATCTAGGGACTCCAGCACATGCCTTACACAGACCGACTAAAGTCCCTGTCACTATACCCAGTATCGTATAGAATTCTTAGGGGTGACTTATGCCTGGCTAACAAAGCAATCTCCAACCAAAACCTAATGAATTTGCTGCACATCCGTAATCAAACGGGAGTACAGCTATCCATTCCAGTGACTTAAATACGGCTTGCAAAATGAGCAGTACATGCACTGGTGGGACAGATTCGCCTCACAGTGACTGCCATATCTTTGGAATAGGCTACCAGTTAATGTAAAGCAGAGCACCTCTATGATACTATTCAAAAGGAACCTGGACGAGCGGATAGAGCACTGTAAATTCTTACCAGGGATAGCACCCACAACCCTGCTGGACATGGTCAGTCATTACTAAATACAATCCTGGGTAATGACTAGAGTGCATCTATGGTATTACACTGGGATGAAATGGCTAAGCTTGAAAAGGCCTCTGGGTCGATAGCTTAGTAACCTCTTAAAATCAGAGACAGATTCCCCATAAAAAAGGCCACGGACAGTGTCCGTTTTGCCTTGGCATCTCACATAACCATACATCCTTCATACTAGGCCTCCCAGGAAACCTATTCCTTCTCCCTGGGATCTTGATTTTGTTAAAACTCACTCAGTCTCCTTTTGAGCCTGCAGATTCAGCTTCCTTGCACCACTGCTCTGGGAAGACTGTACTTTTGTTAGCCTTTACTTCTGCCAGATAGGTGTCTGAGATTTATGCCCTTATGGCTTGTCCTCCTTTTATGGTGTTTTGTAAGGAGAGGGTGCCCTTGCATACTAATCCTTTTATTCCCAAGGTGGTGAGAATGAGTTGTCCCTTAATCAGTCTATTCATTTCCCCACTTTTTCCCCTTCTCTGCAATCTGCCAGTAAGAAGGTGCTGCACACGTTGGATGTGCATAAACAACTCAGATTTTATTTGGATAAGACTAACAGTATTAAGAAATGTGCTCACCTCTTTGTTTCCTTTCATACTAGGTCCTTAGGTTTAGCTGTACGTCTCAGGAGACCAATTTGCTAATCAACATCCTGGAGATGAGAGCAGTTCTTCTAGCATTGCAAGCACTACACAGCTTTCTTCCTTCTTTCTTTTGACACTCACGTTGCTAAAGTGGTTAGAAAGACCTTCTACATTGCCCACCTGATCATGAAGGGATTCACATCCAGATCTAGTGAGGTCATTGTTCCCCTGTACTCTTCACTTATCAGACCAATGATCGAGTACAATGCCCCATTCGGGATGTATCTCACCCGACATCTGCAGCAATTGGAGAGACCCCAAAAGTTCCTCACCAAAAGGATAAAGGGACTCCAAAATCTGCCATATGCTGCCAGATTGAAGAAACTCCAGCTCTATTCAGCTGCATACCGTCTGCTCAGAGGTGACATGTGCCTGACATACAAGGCCATGTCCAACCCGGAATTAATTGACATGCTCCACCTCAAAAAATCCAAATCCAAATCCACCAAAACCACTAGAGCAAGCGACTTAAACCTTAGCATGGATATAAATAGGACGTGCTGGAGGGATAGATTTATCACTCAGAGACTCCCTATGCTGTGGAATAAAATCTCGGTCCATGTGAGGCAGAGCACCTCGCTGGCTCTGTTCAAGAGAAATCTTGACCTGTGGATGGGAGATCGTAGGTTTACCCCGGGAATCATCTCTGTGTCACTGCTGGACAGAGGCACAACAAACTAATGGGCACAATATTTTTTCATATAAGGGGTGGCGTAAGCCACAAAACTTTGGGCTAGGCTTCTAAATGCCTTAGGGCAGATAGCCTAGTATAAACCTATGAACCTATGAGGACAACTGCAATTCAGACAGACAAAATGTCCTTGGTATGGTACATCAGCAAGCAAAAGGGAACCATATCTTACCCATTGTGTCAAGAATCAATGAGAGTGTGGCAATGGGCGATCTCTACCAAATGCTTTCTAGTCGCAATGCACATTCCAGGGGAGTCCAACATTCTAGTGGACAAGCTCAGCAGAACTGTACTGATACATCAGGAGTGGTCTCAGAACCAGTCAGTGGCAAACATGGCCTTCCTGAAGTGGGGTCAACCTTGCTGCGAGCTCTTTGTCTCTCCCCTCAACAACAAATGCAGTGAGTTCTTTGCCTCGATCCCTCCTCAGGGACAGCTACCCAAGAGATGCTCTAGTCCATGCTTGGCCTCCTGGTCTACTTTATGAATTCCCACAATCACCACTGATCTCCAAATTCCTTCAGAAAGCTCACTGGTTGAGGAGCCAAGTAATCCTTACTGCTCCTTTCTGGCCTCACTAGGTTTGGTTCACCTTCCCTCTGGTCTCATCCTCTTTGTCTGCCATTGACTCTGGAACCACTTCCAGACCTGTTGTCCCACCCCTCAGGACAGACTCATCAACACCTTCAATGTTTAAAACTGACCACACGGCTTTTCCAGCTCCATTGACAGCTAGACATTCCAGACTTACATCCCCAGTCTGAGAGATTCTATCAGCTCACAAAGCATCTACTAGGAAGATATGTAAAAGCAAAAGGATAAGATTCTCTATTTGGGCTCAACAGAAGCTGATGGATCCTTTTATGGCTCCTGTTTCTGTGATTTTAGAATTCTTGGCCTTTCTCTTCCACTATGGAGCCAGCTATTCCACAGTGAAGGTTCGGTCGGCAGCCATTCAGCATTTCCACATTGGAGAAAAGTCTTCTACTCTAGCTTCTTTTACACTATATGCAAGGTTTTCTCAGGGACACCTTTTTACTCCATCCCCCAAATCAAGGTTCCAGCTCCCCCCTTGGGATCTTACTTTGGTTTTACAAGCTTTGTTTTTTCCTCCCTTTGAACCAACAGCTCAAGTAGATCTCTCCTGGAAAAACAGTCCTTTTAATTGTGTCAGCAAAAAGAGTTTCCAAGCTCCAACCCCTCTATACTAAACCTACTTAACTTGATGTTCCATAAGGCCAGAGTAAACTTATGGACCAAATCCAGCCTTTTTACCTAAAGAGGCCATAGAAAACAATATCAAATCAGTCAATTCGTCTTGCAGTTTTCTTCCCCAGGTAAGGTATGGTTGTTGATTTGATAGTGTGAAGGGACATTGTGCTGAAGGGAATGATGATACATTTCTTTGCATTCAGTTTGAAACCGTGACCAAGACACCAGTCGCTGGTCTGTGTAAGACCCTCCTGAAGTATACTGACATCATCTGGGGATTCAATAATTGCACCCAGTTTGCAGTTATCAGCAAACTTGGTCAGCCACAGCTGCTTAGTTTGGGCCTGAACTTCTGAGAAGTAGAAAAGTACAGTTTTGTACCTACCATAAATGTAGATGTTCGAGGATCCACATTGCTGCAGTCCTAACTATTGGGTAGTCCGCTGTCCAGTCGGCCCGAATACCAAAGTATATGGCTGACGTCGGTCACGGCGCATTAGACTGACGTCAGTACGTCAGGGTACTAATGCGCATGACCGACGTCATATCCTCAGTCTTTTCTTGCCCCAGATGTCAGAAGACCCTAAAAAGACAAGGCCACAACACACCAAACATACCTGCACCAAAAACATATATAATATATACAAAGGTACCAGAATATAATCTCAGCTACACAACCACCCCTAAACACAGAGGGGAAGGAGGGAGGGTAAATTGGACTGCAGCAATGTGGATCCTCGAACATCTACATTTATGGTAGGTACAAAACTGTACTATGTTCTTCATTCCACATTGCTGCAGTCCTAACTATTGGGTAGAATCCCAAAGCAGAGGTAAGGGAGGCTGGCAAATCATAAGGAAGCAGGAGCTGATAACATGCCTTGCAAAATAGCTGTGGCAAAACCAGCCCTAGACTTAGAGTAGAGAGGAAGGTGGTAATGCTTAGAGAAAGTATGCACTGAACTCCAAGTAGCTGCCTCCAAAATATCCTTAGTTGCCACCCCCCTTAGAAATGCTGTTGAAGTGGCAGTAGCCCTAGTGGAATGAGGCCTAATCCCAGCTGGAATCTCTTTGCCATGATGGGAATAACAAAATGCAATGCAAAACCCAATCCACCTAGAAATAGTTTGTTTTGACACAGGCTTGCCCTGCAAACTCAAAGCAAAAGAAACAAACAACTGCTGAGACTTTCTAAAATCCTTAGTCCTGCTTAAATAATAACGCAATTGCCTGTGTACATCTAAAGTGTGCAAAATCTTTTCCCCTTTATTTTGGGGATCTGCATAGAAAGTAGGTAAATGAATAGTTTGGTTTAAAGCCACACTAGAAACCACCTTAGGCATAAAGGAAGGATTAGTACGTAATGATACCCTATCCTTATGATAAATCTAAAAAGGCTCAACCGCCATAAGGGCCTGTAACTCAGAAACCCTTCTTGCAGAAGTAATGGCCAACAAAAAAGCAGTCTTCCATGACAAGTATTTCAGGTCAGCAGTAGCTGCAGGCTCAAAAGGTTGTAGAGTAAGTTTCTCCAACACAAAATTGAGATCCCAAGCAGGAGTAGGAGCTCTTGGGGGTCTTATATTCTTTGCCCCCTAAGAAATTGCTTGAATAAAGGATGTGAAAACAATGGTGGGTCACAATCATAGTGAGCTGAAATTGCTGCAGCATGAATCTTAATGGAAGAGAAAGACAAACCTTTGTCCAATAACTCAGTAAGATATTGAAGAGCCACACTCAAATTAGGCTCTGAAATCTCCAAATTCTGTGCTGCAGTCCAAAATAAAAATCTCTTCCATTTTTCTGCATACACTTTCCTTGTACTAGGTCTTCTGGCTTCCATAATCACATTTAAAACCTGTTGAGGAAGTTGAGACCTGCTGTCTTTCAAAACAGAATATGCCAGGCTGTTAGATGAAGAGTTTGAAGCTTGACATTGAGCAGATGACCGTCCCTCTGAGACAATAGGTGTGGAATCAAGGGTAAAGGCCATGGAGGCTTCCTTACCAGACTCCTCAGTAATGGGTACCAGTGCTGCCGAGGCCAATCTGGAGCTATTAAAATCATCCTTGGCTTGTCTTGTCTGACCTTTAGAAGCACCTTTGGGAGAAGAGGCAGAGGTGGAAAAGCATACACATGAAGATTTTTCCAACTGAAAGAAAGAGCATCCACTTTCCAAGCTGTGTGATGAAATCCTTCTGCAAAAATTTGGCAGCTGGTGGTTTAGTGGAGAAGCGAACAGATCTATGTCTGGAGTTCCCCATGACACTGTCAATTTTTGAAATACATGAAGATCCAGTTTCCACTGTGGGGATCCATGATTTGTCTGCTTAACACATCTGCTAAGGAGTTCTGTGCTCCCGCAGAAACCTTGCCTGAAGAGTTAGTTGCAAGCTGAGCAGTCTCCCATAAAATCATTGCTTGCCTGCACAATGGGTAAGAATGTGTTCCCCTTGTTTGTTGATGTACCACATGACAGTTGTGTTGTCTGTTAGAATCAACACCTGCCCTGGAAGAAGTAACTCCTTGAAAGCCATTAATGCAAACTGGACTGCTAACATCTCTTTCATGTTGATATGTAGATGCTGTAGTCTGGCAGGCCACTTGTCTTGTATCCACTTTCCATCTAGATGAGCTCCCCAAGCAATGTCTGAGGCATCTGTCGTTAGAATCTGACTTGCCTCTGGCCAGGTCACAGAGAGTCCCTTGTTTAGGTGACATTCCTGAGCCCACCACAAAAATTCCTTTTGAATGCAAGGTATTATTTGAATGACAGTGTCCAAATCCTGGCAGTGCTGTGTCCATAGATTTTTGAGATACCATTGTAGCTTCCTCATATGCAGTTTGGCATTGGGAAGCACCAGAATACAAGATGCCATGAACCCTAAGGCTTGAAGGACTGTCCTTGCAGTCAGCCCGGACTGAAGAGATAATTGATGGAAGTAACTGGAAAGATTCTTTTGTTTGTCCGGGGTTAGAAAGGCCATCTGGGCTGCTGTATTCAGTCTCACACCCAGAAAGCACATGTCTTGAGAGGGTACTAGACTGGACTTTATTTCGCTCACAGAATACCCTAGGCATCTTAGCACTGCTATGACATATTCCAAATGCTGTAGAAGGTCTTCCTTTTCTTGAGCCAGAATCAGGCAGTCGCCCAAGTAAGGATAGATTTGAATTCCTTTAGCCTGAAGTAAGCTATCACTGGAGCCAGAACCTTTGTGAATACTCTGGGCAGTAGATAAGCCAAAGGGCAATGCAGAGAACTGATAATGAGAATTTCCAGCTCGAAAACGCAGATACTTTCTGCAACTTAGTCTTATAGGCACATGAAGGTAAGCTTCCTTGAGATCTAAAGTTACCATCCAGTGATCTTTGCCCAGTAGAGGTAAAAGCTGTTGTAACGTCAACATTTTGAACTTTGGAATGTCCAGATAAGTGTTGAGGATAGATAAATCCAAAATTGGTCTCCACGTGTTCCCCTTCTTTGGTACTAGGTACAGGCGAGAATAAAATCCTAGGCCCCTTTCTGGCACAGGAACTGACTGAATGGCTCCTATTTGGAGTAACAGAGAAATTTGTCTGCGAGCCTCTGTTCTTTGTAGAGGAGGAATGTCTGGCATGCCTTTGAAAGGAGGCAAGGTATGGAAATAAAACCTGTAACCGTGGTGAATGATATCCAGAACCCATCTGTCTTGGGTAATTAAATCCCAATTTTCTTTGAAAAGAGACAGTCTTCCTCCTAGAGGTGCCACCAGGCGAGAAGGTACTGGCAGCTGAAAAGGCAGGTCATTGGGTCTGCTTACGAAAGGACTGACCCCTGCCCTCCCCAGAAGTCTGAGCAGGTGGACTCCTGTCCTAGGCCTAAAAGAACCTTGAGCTCTGCCCCTACCACGTCTAGACCTACCCCTAGACTGGGAATCATAAGCAGGATAAGTCCATCCCTTAGCAGGCCAATTTCTACTAAACTTCGGAGGCTGCACCTGCAAAAAATCCTTAACAGTTTGCATAGACTTAGCCTTGTCCTCCATTTTCTTTAAAACTGCTTCCACAGGCGAACCAAACAACACATCAGACTGTAAAGGAGCATCCAAAATCCTTGTCTTAACATGCTCAGCTAAGTTCTGATCTCTCAACCAGGCGTGCCTTAAGAACAGAACCAGTGGCAGCCACCCTGGAGGAGGCCTGCACAGCATCAAAACCACATTGCAAGGAATGTTTACCCACTTGTTCAGACACATGAACTAAATCCTGCAACTCTTTACACTCAATACCTTCCGCCAGAGCATCCACCTTAGATTTCAACTGTGAAAGAAGATAATTCTGATATTTTAACATGTGAAACTGACAATTCAACGCCTCATGGCTAAAGTGGAAGAAGTATACACTTTCTTTCCCCATCTATCCAAAGCCCTTGCCTCTTTATCAGGAGGGACAGGATTTTTAACAACTGAGGCCTTCACACCTTTAGGCCCCAGAGAGACAGTTTCGGGTCTGCCCTAGGACTCTTACAAAGATACTTATGAGCGTCAGGCACCCTATAATACCTATCCGGTTTAACTGGGGCAGGAGGCAAAGAATCAGGATTCAGGGAAGCCTCTGCAAAAACATCTTCCACCACATTCAAAACAGGAGGTATAGCTAAAGGCCTATGCTGGCCTAAAACCAAGAATTCCCTAAGCCTTTTCCTGGAATCAGAGAAATCTTGCCCTTCCCATTTAAAATGCTCCCTCATGGAATGCAGAGTCTCTGAAAATGAAAAATCCTCAGGAGGAGAAGCTGAAGGAGTAGAATCATCCACATCAGAATCAGAATAAGGAGGGAACTCCTGCAAGTCTTCAGTCAAGACTCAGAAGCCTCGAGCATTGCTCAAAACTCTCAATCTCTGGTTCTACCCTACGCCTCTTATCAGGAGGGGCATAGAACCCTTATCATAGTAATCAAATCCTCTGCCATTTTAAGCATATGTTTCTTAGGGAAAGACCCTGAGGCACTAGGAGAAACCCCACTGAAGCAAAACTTGGCCTGCCCCTCAAGGAAGCCTTGGAAACAGAAGGGAGGCTCTAACCACCTTAGGAAGAGAAGGAAGAACAGCCACCTGAGAAGCCCCCTCAGGCTGGCCTACTTCCTGAGAGGATACATCCTGTAACAGTAAAGTCTCTCCCTGAGACTCCAAAGAAACACCTGGCAAAACCTCCGGCTCCACTGAGCCCTCTAAAGAACCGACGTCTGGGACTGTCGGTTCTTCCACTCTAGGCTTTGCTGCTTTGTCCTTGCGTTTTTAGCCGAAGCCGGCGTCGGAGCATCCGACGGCATTTTATAATTACAACGCTTCCCAAACACTAACCTGGCACAGTCTAACCTTCTCTTAATAGTGCGTTTGTTAAATCTAGCACAAGAGCGGCATCCAACAACGTCGTGCTCAGGCCCTAAACAAGGTATACACAAAGTATGGTAATCCCTATGAGGTATCTGTTTCCCACAAGAAATACAGTTATTCACTTTTTCTGACATCCGTTAAATACTGAGGCAAGAAAAACAAAATATTCCCAACGGGTACTTAGCCAACTTTGATTCGGTCTGAAACTCTGACTTCAGAAACTTTCAGAACGCCAACCTGCACTCGCAAAATTGCTTCTGCATCGGACCATGCGGCAAAAAAGACTGAGGATATGACGTCGGTCATGCGCATTAGTACCCTGACGTACTGACGTCAGTCTAATGCGCCGTGACCGACGTCAGCCATATACTTTGGTATTCGGGCCGACTGGACAGCGGACTACCCAATACTTAGGACTGCAGCAATGTGGAATGAAGAACATCCAAACAGTAGGGGCCCAGCATGACCCTTGTGGCACCCAGCTGGTGACAGGTCTACTGGTTGATGTGGAGTCACCCACTTTGACAGTGCGACTGGTTTGTGAGCCAGTTGGCAACCCATCTTATAACAAAGGGGTTTACATTCTGTTTACTAAGTTTATCTGCAACGCCTGAGTGTGGGACTGTGTCAAAGGCCTTTGCCAACTCGAGGTACTTGGGTCGGTCCACGGTTTGCAGGTCGCCTATGTCTTTATTTATGAGATCCATGATGATACATTCCATGGCTTTACAGATGAGGCTGGTCAGATTTATGGGTCTTTTACTCCCTGGGTCTGTTGCTAAGCCACCTTTCTGGAGGGGCGTTACTGTTACCGTTTTCCATTCCATAGGAAAAAAGCCAATGCTTAGGCTGCGACTGACTAGGGTTCTTAATGGTGATACTGGTTCATGTTTTAGTTTGTTTAGAAAACGGCCTGTAATACTGTGTGGTCCCATATAGGCTATGTTTTTTTGCCCTAGACAAGGCTTTAATGACCTGCTCTTTGGATATGTAGGGTGGGTGGGAAGTCAGGGGCAACTTTAGCGATAAGTCTGGAGGGGATAAGGGATTGAAATTTTCACCAAATCTGTCCACTAATAGGTTTGCTATCTCTACAGGATCAGTGTGTGTGATACAGTTAGTCACTAGTTTGGCACATATTTGGGTCCTACCTTCTAGTACATGTACATAGCTGTAAAAGGCTTTATGATTATCCTTGGCTGAGATTACTAAGTTTTTCTCAAGTTTTCACTTAGAAGATTTGACATGTTGTCTTATTTGCCTGTTGAGGATGAGGAGGGTGCTTTTCCACTGCTGGGGTCTTGAATTAGTTTTCTTAGACAGCAACTGTTTGCTTTTGTTGTAAAGTTAGTTGATGCTGAATGCCCACCACGATTTTTTTTTTTTTTTACTTGGGGGTCTGACTGATTCCCTCTGGACCAATAGAGTCTATACACTTGCACAAGTGATTGTACAGGGCTTTAATGAAAGCTTTGGTGTAGATGGGGCTTGGAATGCATTTATACTTTCTCACAGGAGGGTACAGTTTGCTTTGGTGAAGTTTTTTACTCTGGCTTCGCCTTTATGAGTTCTGGTGTTACTGGCAGTTCAAAGGTGACTGATTTGTGGTCAGATTTAACTAATGAGGGTCTGACAGTTGCGGTTGTGCAACTGTTTGTCATGTTAGTGAGGACCAGATCTAATATGAAACCATGGGTGCTGTTGTAACAAGTGAATCTGCTGGGAGGGGCAACAGCCTACCTCTCAGAATTATGCAGCAAAAGTTTGTCACATGTCTTCATTAAGCTACAGGTTTCAGCCATTTCTGCTTATATGCATCTTGCACCCTCCGTTTACTCTCATCCATCTATGCATCCATGAAACGGACCTTAAAAAGGGTTCCATACTTTTAGCCTACACAGAAAGAAATCATCCTTCACTTGGGACCAAAGTTTTTTTTTCTGGAAAAGCTTACTCTACCTCCCTGAATCTTGCTGCATCAATAGATGCTTACCTGGATGACTATGCCACTGATTTTGCCATGACCGCCAAACCCACTTAATTTTTATAACAGTCATCCCAACCACTGAAATTCACAAAAACAAAGTTTTATCTAAAGAAATTGTAAACCCCATTTCCTACAGCTCATAAATACAAACTCTTGAGATTGCACATCATCAGAGAAAGGGCATCCTCAATGTATAGTGAGCCACCCAAGCAAATGACCGCCTTCTTGGATGCGATTACATTTTGATGCAAGAATGTGGCTAACAAGAATGTTTGATAAACTGAATATTCAACTAAACTTAAAGAACCCATTCTATTTGTTGGTTTTGTGTCTGACTATGGATTTCTGAATTACAGGTGTTAATGTATAAAGAGCCTTCTCTAACTTTCAACAGAAACAGAACCACTCACTGCGCCAACACCCTCCTTTATGCCTAAAGTGGTGTCTGAGCTATCTCATAATCAGGCTATACAATCTCCCCGTTTTCTTCCCCTTTTCCATGGATAAAAAGTGAGAAGCTGGTACATTCTTTGGATGTGTGTAAGCAGCTAAGGCTTTACTTGTACAAAACAAAAATTTTCAGGAAATCAGGCCAGCTGTTTGTGCCCTTTGGCAAAGGGGGAGGGGACCATGTGAATGAACAAACATTCTAAATGGATTGCTAAGTGTATCTTCCGTTACCACCATAATGGGAAATGGGGACCCAACAATGACAGGGCACATTCCACTACGGCTACTGCTTCTACCACAGCTTTTCCTAAGGAAGTTTCAACTTGGGGCATATTTGGAACTCTGCCCATACCTTTTCCAGCAATACAGTTCAAGGGCCAAGTCCCGGGTCAAAGCCTGACTGGCTTTTACCATCCTCCACAGTTTGAATTCATTTAGGTTAGTCTCTAGTCTACTTCACAACTCTCAATAGCTCTAGGAATTTTCCCATGAGTTTCTACAGCAGTATACTATAAAGAACAGTAGTACAGTTGTGTACTTAGCATAAACTTATGTTTGAGCAACTTCACAGTAGCTTATCTCTCCCACTTATGCCCTGTCACCTGAGGTACAGAGGGTACCCTTCCTTTTCTTACCCTTCCCCCACCTACTTTGGTCCCTTTGCATAACCCCTGATGCCTTCTGTGGACATACATGGGCAGGTAGTACTCCAGGTATCTTGGCAAATATGAGAGATCAGACTGGAGCAAGAAACACCTGTAAAGGGTGCCACCGGTCATATCTTCATACTGCTGACATCTTGAGGGGAGGAAATTTGCCTGGCTGTGAGGAAAAGTGAGATCTCAGATATTCGGGCCATTCTCTGGCTTTTACAAGGCAGGAAATTTCAAGAGTTATTACTGCAAAAGCGAAGCTACTCTGACAAATATATTTATGCTAAGTATACAACTGTACTTCTTCCATATAAGGAGGAGGAAGGCTGTGTTATCTTAGTGTCATTTTGCCATGAGTGATGTTCACATATTCAGTTATCTGCATTATGTTATCAGGTGTTGGACTTGTGCCCAATAGACAAGTGCTCTTATGATGTGGAAAACATTTTCTACTCGTGTTAGAGCTGAGACTTGGCGTTTGTTCTTTTGAAGATGGTAGATCATAGGACAACAAGTCTTACATGGACTGACTCACAGCCCTGTCACTATATTCTATATCTTAGAGACTGCTAAGAGATGATCTGTGTCTGGCATACCTAGTATTGATTTATGGCACATCAGCACAACTGGCAACAGAAACACTCTGTATAGGGATCTACACCACTTCTCAACATCAACAGAATGGCTTGGAGGGAGAGGTGTGTCTCACAGAGGGTACCACTGCTCTGAAACAAAGTCCCCACCCACATAAAGTTCATCCCTGTCCATATTCAAGTGCAACTTGGATCTATGAATGGGAAACAGAAAATTTACTCCAGGGCTGCCCCCTGTACTAATGTTGGAAAGACAGCTTCTAAATGTTTCATACCATGCATGGGCCTCTCAAATTATCTATGGTATGATCCCAGTTATTCTCATAACATATGTACATGTATGTGTGTGCATGTATGTAATGTGTGTGCGTGTGTGTGTATATACATATTATATATAAATATATATTTATATATCTATATATCTATATATCTATATATATATATATATATATATATACACACACACACACACAAATTATTGACCATGGGATGGGTAAGGCCTATCCTAACCAAATGGATAGTTTTTAAGCACAAAAAGGGAAATTGGCTAGGCTTAAAATGGCCCACAAGGGCAGCTAGCCTAGTACCTGCCTATGAACTTGAACTATGTGCATGAATACTGGTGGGTGAGTTGACAACCTCTTCAATGCTACTGTTTTGAGTCTAACAGAGCATGTATTCATGATTCTTGGTGTAGATACATCTCTCACACTCTGTACTTGAGTTATTCGTTGAAGGTCATCAGTGTACATGACAAAAACTGCCTCAGGAGACCAAAGTCAATATGGCTAGCAGGAGAAACGAGGGTAGTCCAACCGTCCATAATGATAGTTTTGAACTGTTACCACAAATGGGGTGCTCTGTAACTGGAGACTTCCGATGGGGTTTTTGACTGGTGGTTTAATAGGTCACAGCTCACTAGCAATATTTCTTAGACTGCAGATGTACTAAAGAGGAGGACTACACTAATGTACTATAGCTGTATCTAAGGGAAAAATTGTTGAAATAATCTGTCCGGCTATGGCACACAATTGAGGGTAGGCAAATAAGCAAAAACCTGCTCAAACAAAGGGTATAAATACCAGAAGCTAAAAATTAAAAAAAAAAAAAAATTAAGAACTCAAAAGAACTGATGGTGCTTACTCCAAGCCCTAGACCATTCGACCTTTCACCAGAGAAGTTACAATCAGCACACTTCTCTTACAAGGGTGCAGAAGGGCCCCTTCCAATCAAAGATGGCTGGAAAATGTGCTCAGAATACAACAGTCACTACAAACAGATCCAGATGCAGCAAACGTATATCTGGACTATGTAACAGCTACTAGCTACACTAATTTAGGCGGGAAGCACTACAAAAGTGCTTTAAACAGCAGAAAAACGGAAGTGAGACACTAAAAATGTTTTAAACAGCAGAAAAACAGCAAGGAGACACTAAGAAGAAGTTATGTACTTAACATACCATTCCATCTGTGTTGTCGATCTTCATTTATCCTTGAACTTTGGGACAGTCCCCAGCTACTTTAGATCCTAGGTAGCCTTAAGTAAAGATATTCCTGAGAACCAGAGAGCCAAAAGATGCTCTTCCCCTGGAGACGAGATCCAATTTGTAACGAATGACAAAGATATGTGGAGTAGCCCATCTTGCTGCTCTACATATTTCATCCATGGAAGCCTTGGAATGGAAAACAGCACATGTGGCTATTCCCTAGCAGAATGCGCTCTTACTGGCACTGGCAATTGGAGATTCCTTTTATTCTCTATGAATGTAACAGTCTCTTAACCATCTTGACAAGGTGACTATTGAAACAGGTTTCCCCAGAGATAGACTGCAAAAGGAGATAAATAACTGATCCAATTTTCTACACTCTTTAGTCCTGTTGAGGTAGAAATGTAACTGTCTGTGAACATCCAGTAAATGTAAGCAATTTTCACCTTTGTTAGAAATCCAGCAAATGTAAACTCCCTTTATGAACACTTTACACAATGAATGGGAAATTTGTGAATGGTCTTTAAAGCCTTGTGGAAACTGGAAATAGCAACCACTTGGACCTTAACAGTAGAAGTAAATGCTCTTTGACCGAAAAGCATAGCTAAAAACTCCCAAGACCTTTACAACTGGTGCAGAAAATGGGTTATAACCATTACTGCACACCCAACTACAAAATCTTTTCCACTTGCTGTGGTAGATGCCTGGTGAAAGGTCTATGGGAAGTATGCAGCATTTTTTGGACTGAGGAAGATCATTTTTTTTGCCTGGTGACTAACAGAATTGGAGGAGCCAAGCTGTAAGCTTGAGGTTCTGAAGACTGGGGTGCACCAGTCCCTGTGGATGAGACAGAAGATCCAGAACTGAGACCAGAATCCATGGACAGCGAATCAGATGAGGCCACACAAAGGGGAACCAGACGTGTTGAGGGCAGAAGGGTGCAATGAGGCTCACCTTGCTTCTCAATCTGCTGGCTTTCTTTAAAAAGTGGAATCAGCAGGAAGGGGAGAAAGTCAAAGTAATTCCGAGGGCCAGTCTTAAAGAAGAGCGTCTCTCAGGGACTCCACCCCTCAGGAAGAATTAGGGCAAAGTAGCTGCTGCACTTGCTGTTTAGGGGTGATGCAAAGAGCTCACAGCAAACTGGCCCCAGCGACAGAAAATCTCCTTCATTAGTCTGGATTTGAGAGACCACTCATGACGTAAGAGAATGCATCTACTCAGTTTGGCTGCTATCACGTTTGAGTTCCCTGGGATGTACTTTGCTATTAGAAAGTGGTTGGAGGATACCACCCATTGCCACACTGACAAGCCTCTCGACACAGGGGGTAAGATTTGGTTCTGCCCTGTCTGTTGATGTACCAGACTACTGACATGTTTTCTGAATGAACTGCAATCGTTTCTAGAGGGAGGACAGATTAGAAGGCTTGCAACACTAACAGCACTGCCCTCAGTTCCAGAACACTCATATGCAGGTTGACCTCTATCGGGGACCAGATGCTTTGGACAATTCTTCCCAGATAATGCCCTCCCACCCCATCTGGGAGGTGTCTGTGGTCAATACAGCCTTGGGTTGAGGTGGAACAAAGGGATGGCCTAAAAGAATTTCCTCACATTCCATCCACCAGGACAAGTTTTTCTTGCAATGACTGGTAATTAAAATTGGATGCGTCATTGGATGGGTTAGGATGGACCACTGGGATGATAGAAGCCATTATAGCAGCCGCATGTGAAATCTTGCTAGTGGAACTAAGATAATAGTCACTGCCATGGACCCTAAAATTTGAAGGACAAGAAGTGCAGGAGCCTTGTTGTTGCAGAAAATGGCTTGTACTTGGGATTTTTACCTTCTGTAGCCTGTGAAGAGGAAGGGAAGCTGTACAAGAGATGGTATTCAGATGAGCTCCTATGAACTGTAGAACCTGAGTGGGACTTAGCTGAGATTTTGACTGGTTCACTGTAATGCCCAGAGTGAACAGGTGTAGAATGAAATCTGTTGCTTGAAGCAGTAGATGCTTGGTGGCAGCATTGATGAGAGAGTCATCTAGATAAGGAAACACCTGGAATCCGTGCAGTCTCAAGCAGCTGCTGCCAAACACTTGGTGAACACCCCTGGGAGCTATGGTGAGGCCAAAGGGCAGCACACTGAACTGAAAATGACTGGCTCCTAGCCGAAAGTGGAAGAAACTTCTGAAGCATTTGTCCATTTTTATGTGGTAATATGTGTCTTGAAGATCTACACAGCACATCCAATCGTTTTCCTTTAGAAAGGGAAGTATAGACTGAACTGTGACCATCCGGAATTTTGCTGGCTGAACAAATTTGCTCAAAAGGCTGAGATATAAACTTGGTCTCAAGTCCCCTGTCTTTATTGGCACCAAAAAGAACCTTGAGTAAAATCTGTATCCTATCTGGTCTGGTGGGACTTCCGGTATAACTTTTTCTAGCAGCTTTTGAATCTTTAAAGCTGCTTGATCCCTCTGATTGGGTGGAACATTGGAGAGTCTTCATTTTGATCTTGGAAAAGAGTGAAGGGAATAGGGTAACCTCTGGCAATGATCCTCTGCACCTAAGTATCCGAAGTTATTTGCTGCCAAGCTCGAGGGCAGAGAAAATCTTCCCCCAACTGCTTCCATAGCTAAATATTTGGGCCCCCTTTCAGCAGTGCTTATATGAATGAAAAGAGAAAGAATCTCTGGAACCTCTTTTGTGGGCCACCGCGGACTTGGGGGTCAGCATCTTCCATTAGAGTACCCCCCCTCTGCACCGAAGGGAGCCACCACCACGTTTGTCCCCCTCTGCCCGGAAGGGAGCCACCACCACGTTTGTCCTGAAAGGGCCCTTGATATTTCTGAAACCACATCTTCCTGCTCCTCCGATTCCTACAGTAGGACCATTGGTGAACAGAAAAAATGTATGCCCACTGCAAAGAGGGTCTTTATCTTTCTCACACCTAGCTAGAGTTTCTTTGACTTTGGGGTCATATAAGGAAGATCCGTTAAAAGGAGCACTGATGGAGGAAGACTTAAAATGGCTCCACAAACTCACAAGCACATCCAGGCATGACCCTTTATGGCACCGCCTGAACCTGCTGCCCTGGTCATCCCTTTGGCTGCATGAGCAATAAGCCTCATAGAGGAGTTAGAAATAGACTCCAGGGTGGCTAGCTGGCAGGCCAATTTATCCTAAACCTCCTCAGACACAGCTCCTGCTAGAGTATCTAATAACTCCTTGATCAGATTTCTCTGGAGCCTAGTGAAATGTGCTACAAAATTCAAAGACCTTAAACTGAAGGTCGATGAAGTGTACACCCTCTTTCCAAATCTGTCCATCAGCCTAAACTCTCGTTTAGGGGGATGAACAGTAGAACTCTCTTCAGCTAGTCCCTTTTTGGTGGCCGCCGCCACCATAGCATCCACCACTTAATCCCTTAGCCCAGTGCTTGTGGTCCTCTGGAGCTGAAAGTATTTTGTCTGGTCCCCGGGGAATTGTCTCTATGGAGTCAGGAGCCTTCCAAGCTTGCTGTGCAATCAATTTAACAAGACTGTCAAGGGGAGGGCTCGACCAAGAAGTAGATGGGTGAGCACCAAAAGCCTGCAAGTACACCAAATACGCAGAGGTAGGGTCTTTGAAGCTTCCAGTTACCCCTCTGTTTCAAAATCTCTAGGTGGTCTCCAAAGATGATGTCTTGCAGGGTTGACCGGGGGGAAACCTCCCCAATTTCGAAATCCGTGCTTTCTGTGACAGACTCCTCAGAGGAATCC
>NC_056737.1:1335135848-1335225848 GCF_019279795.1 Protopterus annectens
GAAGAAGCGACGACAACTGACGCCGGACCTAGACTTTGGAATTCGGCCGACCGAGGACCCGCCTGACGGCAGGAGAACCCATCTGTTATGACTGCAGCTGTATGCACGATGAACATCTGAGGGACTCTGCCAGTAATTGGCCTCTTTGTGGAGATGGTCTTCTGTATCCTAACGTCCTGAGTCCAACCTAACAGCCAGCTGGCTATCAAACGCGTACCTTAATGGATTATGCCTATATCCAGGTGTCTATGTGCTATGCTCCACTGGGGTATTACATCAATTGCCCAAGCCAGGTCAAGGTAGGCAGTAGTAGGCATGATCTACCCTTGACATTGACAGTTCTTCTTAAACACCTGTTGCTCTGTCTCAACAAAATGTTTTATTTTTTTGCCAAAACTGAATGAAGGGTTAGAGAAAATGTGGAAAAGGAGGGCTGAAAATCTTGAGAGATCCCCTGTATCAACTTATCCATTTCACCATACTTTCTGATAACCTCTATAACATTGGAATCAAAAACTAATCTCTACCCAAAGAGAAAATTTAAAATCTCATTTTTTCACATCTGAGAGATTCGGAGAATGCAGCCAGGCAAACCTTCTCAGAGTAGCAGGGGCCACAGCCCTGGAAAAAAACAACAGTCATATACAGGCTGTACAATGAAAGATACAAAATTAAAGAGTATTCTTCCTCTCAATAGGAAACTGCTAACAAAACATTCCTCTCACTTCCATAATTAGAATAAACATAAGAGCCTGCCAATTCAAAATTTTGAAAATCAGAATTGCAGAGCCAAACATTTTTCCCCATACTTATCAATAACCTTGTTAGAAAGAGTAGGACTGGAATTAACTTTTAGTTATGTACTTACCATAACTTTGGGTGTATGGGATCCATCTCGCCTACATTCATAACTGATGGGTTCGGAGCCGATCCGTCGGCTCCGACTCGGCCACTATACACTAGAACGAAGTCTCTCATTGGCTGGGCTACCCCTTATCCCATAATGCACCACGCCAGCTTCCCCAGATCTTGTTTGTTCGCTTTCAAACATACATATAGGTACAGAACACATACCAATAACTGTAACCAACCAGAGCCCTTCCAGAGGAGAGCTTAGCAAGATCAATATTTCCTCCAAATCCACAAGGTAGGGGGAAGGAGGGTGGGTATGTATGAATGTAGGCGAGATGGATCCCATACATCCAAAGTTATGGTAAGTACATAACTAAAAGATGTAATGGGATCCTATCTCGCCTACATTCGTAACTGATGGGACAGCATCCCTAGCACCTAAAACCCCGGGTGGCTCACTGGAACACACTCCTGAGAACTGCAGAACCAAATGAAGCTCTGCCTCGGGAAGCCACATCAACCTTGTAATGAGAAATGAAGGTGTGCGGAGAAGACCAAGTAGCCGTCGCACAAATATCATCTATTGAAACTTTGGAGTGAAAAGCTACAGAGGTGGACATAGCCCTGGTAGAGTGAGCTTTGAGTGGGAAAGGCAACTCTCTGCCTGACTGAGAATAAATGAAAGAGATGCAATCCTTAAACCATTTGGCAATGGTGGTTTTGGCAACTGGTAGACCTAACCTATTCTTCGCAAAGGACACAAACAGTTGGTCAGATTTTTGTGTCTGAGTGGTCCTATCTAAGTAAAAACGCAGTTGGCTGTGAACATCCAACTGGTGGAAGGTATATTCTGCTCCATTAGAGAAATTTGGAAAGAAAACTGGGAGCTCCAATGATTGCTGAATGCATAAAGGGGACGCTACCTTAGCAAAAAGGATGGATTCAATCTAAGGGAAACTCTGTCTTTGGAAAAATCAAATAAAGAGGAAAAGAACAGAGAGCCTGAAGCTCCAAAACACGGTTAGCAGAAGTTATTGCCACTAGAAAGGCAGTTTTCCATGACAGGAATTTTATATCACAAGTGGCTGCCGGCTCAAAGGGACGGGCAGTTAAAGAGGCCAGAACCAAATTCAAGTCCCAAGGGGGCACAGGATGAGCCATAGGAGGCCTGAGGAGCCAGGCTCCCTTAAGAAAGGACTTGCAAAGTCTGTTAGCCATTAAAGAAGGCTCTATAGCAACATGAAAATTAGATATAGCCGCCAGTTGAACTTTAAGTGTGGAGACTGAAGAGCCTGAATGAAACAATAAAGCTAGAAATTCCAAGACCTGCGGAACTGGGGCCGTAAGAGGATCAATGCCTCGCTGCTGGGCCCAACAAACAAACCTTTTCCATTTGCTGGAATATAGCTTAACTGTAGACGGCTTGTGGGAAGAAGACAAGATATGCATCACTTCCGAAGAAAGAGAAAGATCTCTAACTAAGGATGGAAGTGGAGTAACCAAGCAGCCAGTCCCAACGACCGGAGGGACGGATGAGAGGGTCCTGACTGATTGGACAACAGATCCGGCACTCGGTCCAGAATCCAGGGGCCCTGTACCGCATACTTCTGAAGGAATGGGAACCAAACCCGACGGGGCCAATGTGGGGCGACCAAAATCATGTGGCACCCGACATGAAGAGCCTTCTGAATCACCCTCGGGAGAAGGGGAATCAGGGGGAAGGCATAAAGCAGACCCGGGGGCCAATTGTGGGCTAGAGCGTCCCTGGGAGACTGCCCCTGAGAGGATGTCAGAGTGAAGAACTCTCTGCACTTTGCAATGTTGGGGCTGGCGAACAAGTCGCAACAAGGGAGACCCCATTTGGCGAAGATCTGCGCAACCACTCTGTTGTTGAGGGACCACTCGTGGGGCAACAGGAGAGTCCTGTTGAGCCTGTCTGCAATCACATTGGCTTTTCCCGGAATGTGCATGGCTACTAAGAAACGTCGAGAGGCTATGGCCCAGCGCCATACTCTCATGGCCTCCCTGCAAAGGGGGTAGGATCTGGTTCTGCCCTGCTTGTTTATGTGCCAAACTACCGACATGTTGTTGGATAGAATCGCAATAGTACCTTGGGGGAGAGCATGATGAAGTGCCTGTAGAACCAGAAGCACCGCTCTCATTTACAGGATATTGATGTGAAGGTGCGCCTCGCAATCCTGCCAAGTGCCTTGGACAGACCTGCCCAGATAATGACCCCCCCACCCTATCTGGGAGGCGTCCGTGGTCACTGTGGCAACAGGGGGCTGAAGGGCGAAAGGACGCCCCCGGTCCAGGTTGGACCGATATAACCACCAACGGAGGTCCCAACGACAACTGTCCGTAATCAGAACTGGGTGGTTCAGAGGAAGTTCTTGGTATGACCACTGAACTGATAATAGCCATTGCAGCACCCGCATGTGCAGCCTGGCTAATGGTACTAGGAGGATAGTTGCAGCCATCGTGCCCAATAACTGAAGAATCTGTCTGGCAAGAACTCGAGATTTGGGTAACAAATTTAGAACTTGTGATTGTAGAACCTGAATTCTCTCTGATGGCAAAAATGCCCGCATCCTTTTAGTGTCTAACTCTGCGCCTATAAAGGTGATACGCTGAGATGGCCACAGCACAGATTTTTTCCAATTGAAAGTGATTCCTAGCGAGAGACCCAAGGCTACTGTGGCCCTCAGCGCTCGAATCAGTAGATGCTTGGAGGTGGCAATGAGGAGCCAGTCGTCGAGTTAGGGAAACACTTGGAATCCTAGACTTCTCAAGTGAGCTGTCACCACTGCCAGACACTTGGTAAACACCCTGGGGGCTGTGGTGAGACCAAAGGGCAGTGCACGAAACTGGAAATGACTGGTTCCTAGGCGGAAGCGTAAATGACTCCTGGACTCTTGACATATCAAAATGTGATAGTAAGTGTCCTTGAGGTCTATGGAGCACATCCAGACACCCTTCTCCAATAACGGGAGAATGGACTGAAGGGTGACCATCCGGAACTTGGACTTCTTCAAAAAACGATTTAAAGAGCTTAGGTCCAAAATGGGCCTTACGTCCCCTGTCTTTTTTGGCACCAAAAATACTCTTGAGTAAGTTCCTGATCCGATCTGGTCGGCGGGGACGGGCTGGATGACCCCTTTGCTTAGCAGCTTTGAAACTTCTACGGCTGCCAGATCCCGTTGACTGGGTGGCATGTCCGGGATTCTCCTTGTAGGAGGAGGGGGCTTGAAAAAGGGGATGAGGTAGCCTCCGGTTACAATGTGAAGCACCCACTGATCCTTGGTTATCGATTCCCAAGCCTGTGGGTGTTTCGCAAAATGACCCCCAACCGGCTCCGGAGAAGCACAGCCGGGCAACATCCTAGGGATGTTGAGGGTAGGAGGAACCACGAAAGGAATCGCGGTCTCCAGAGTTACGGGGGCCTCTGCCACCTCTAGGGCGGCGTCTTCCTGAATCCCCCCCCCCGCCTCTGGAGGGGGGATCACTCGGTGGAGTAGAGAAGAACTTTTGGGATTTCCTGAACCACATTTTCCCTCCTCTCTGGGCCTTGGTATAAGGTCTAGAGGGAGCGGAAAAATGGGCCCCAACGGCAGTCAAGGTTTTGCCCTCCTGCTCGCACCAAGTGTGTCCTTCACCTTGGGTCCAAACAAAGAAGACCCCATCAAAGGGGGTGTCGGCGAAGGAAGACTTAAAGGCCTCCCCGAGTGGACACAAGCGTAACCAGGCTTGTCTCCTAAGAGCCACTCCTGTGCCCGCTGCTCTACTCGCCCCTTCGGCTGCATAGGAAATGAGCCTCATGAACGAGTTGACAATAGAAGATAGGGTAGTCATCTGGGCGCCTACGGTCTGTGCTAACGCCTCAGGAAGGTTACCCGCAAGGGACTCTCCTAACTCCTTGAGGAGGTCCCTTTGGAGCCTTGTAAAATGACAGAGGTAGTTCAGTGACCGCAGAGTAAAGGTCGCTGAAGAAAGGGTACGCTTCCCATACCTATCCATGCTCCTAGAATCCTTATTAGGAGGATGAACAGACGTTGAAGCCTCTGCCACGTCCTGCTGAGTGGCAGATGCCACCACCATAGCATCAACTGCAACACCCTTAGTGAGGAATTCCTTCTGGGGAGGGGCTGAAAGAAACTTATTGGGCCTGGCAGGCACCGGTTCCGCCGTATCAGGATGTTCCCACACCCTCCGAGAGATTAGATCCAATAACTCAAAGGGTGGAGACACCCAGGAGGAGGAGGGCTGGGCCCCGAGGAAGACTGACTCCTCAGCGGTAGGGGCTTTGGATTGCCAATCGCCTCTCTGTCTCAAGGTCTCAAGATCTCAAGGATATCCGAGAAGGAGACGTCATCCGAGGAAGATTTAGGGGACCCCTCCGCATCATCGAGGTCAGTATCTGGTGACGGATTCATCTTGGGAATCAACGTGCTTCCTCTTACACAGTTTCTTCCTTGGGGGTTCATCCGAAGCAGATTCAGTAGGACCCCCCCCCGGAAGAAGGGAACCCTCCAAAGGGGTATCCTCAGGCCCTGGGGCCCCACTGTCATGGGAAAAAATGTCTCCAGAGGCACCAGTACCCAAAACTTGGGACGGTGAGGTAGAAACCTGCTGAACCGGCAAGGTCATGGCCAGCGCACTCCTCATGGCCTCAAAAGCAGGACCTCCAGACTCTGCAGAGTGCACTTGCTGAGAGACCACGGCGGTACCGGGAATACCTGCAGCTGATGCTCCAAGGGGAAGACTGGGCATCGAAGAGGCGAGCTCCACAGTGTTGCCCTCGGCCCCCGCTGAGGAAGACCCGGTACCAAACCCTGACACAGAGGATAGGGTAGGAATGAAGGTCGGAGCAGAGAAACTCCGAGGGGGTCCCTGCTCCGACCGGACGATTCCGCTACGTTCTACCTGCACTGACTCCAACGGCTCCAAGGAGGTCGGAGGAGGAATCAGATACATGGGATGTGGAATCGGCTCCGAAGCCGCGTGGGCTGGAGCCGAGATCATTTTAGTAAAAACTGGGGACTGGAACAGCCTCTGGATAACCCTATCCAAATCAGAATCCGATAACCTAGAGGATTTGGAGGAAACAGATTGTGGCCGAGAAGACTTCTGCCTCGGCTCCGATAAGGCAGGGGATCGGCTCCGAAAGGGTTCCAGCACTGTCTGACCCGAGACAGGGACCGTTTGCAACAGTGTCGGCGTCGAAGGAGGCTCCAGAGCCGAGGGGGAAGACTCTGAGCTGAACACCTCCAACGGCTCCGAGACCAAAGGAGCCGAAGTAGGTGAGTGGCCTCTCGATGCACTAACCTGCGGCTCCGACACCAATGGAGCCGAGGGAAGAAGCACCGAGGCAGACCCTTCAGTCATCGGCTCCGAAGCCATTGGCTGGGCCCCGAGGAAAACTGACTCCTCAGCGGTAGGGGCTTTGGATTGCCAATCGCCTCTCTGTCTCAAGGTCTCAAGATCTCAAGGATATCCGAGAAGGAGACGTCATCCGAGGAAGATTTAGGGGACCCCTCCGCATCATCGAGGTCAGTATCTGGTGACGGATTCATCTTGGGAATCAACGTGCTTCCTCTTACACAGTTTCTTCCTTGGGGGTTCATCCGAAGCAGATTCAGTAGGACCCCCCCCCGGAAGAAGGGAACCCTCCAAAGGGGTATCCTCAGGCCCTGGGGCCCCACTGTCATGGGAAAAAATGTCTCCAGAGGCACCAGTACCCAAAACTTGGGACGGTGAGGTAGAAACCTGCTGAACCGGCAAGGTCATGGCCAGCGCACTCCTCATGGCCTCAAAAGCAGGACCTCCAGACTCTGCAGAGTGCACTTGCTGAGAGACCACGGCGGTACCGGGAATACCTGCAGCCGATGCTCCAAGGGGAAGACTGGGCATCGAAGAGGCGAGCTCCACAGTGTTGCCCTCGGCCCCCGCCGAGGAAGACCCGGTACCAAACCCTGACACAGAGGATACGGTAGGAATGAAGGTCGGAGCAGAGAAACTCCGAGGGGGTCCCTGCTCCGACCGGACGATTCCGCTACGTTCTACCTGCACTGACTCCAACGGCTCCAAGGAGGTCGGAGGAGGAATCAGATATATGGGATGTGGAATCGGCTCCGAAGCCACGTAGGCTGGAGCCGAGATCATTTTAGTAAAAACTGGGGACTGGAACAGCCTCTGGATAACCCTATCCAAATCAGAATCCGATAACCTAGAGGATTTGGAGGAAACAGATTGTGGCCGAGAAGACTTCTGCCTCGGCTCCGATAAGGCAGGGGATCGGCTCCGAAAGGGTTCCAGCACTGTCTGACCCGAGACAGGGACCGTTTGCAACAGTGTCGGCGTCGAAGGAGGCTCCGGAGCCGAGGGGGAAGAGTCTGAGCTGAACACCTCCAACGGCTCCGAGACCAAAGGAGCCGAAGTAGGTGATTGGCCTCTCGATGCACTAACCTGCGGCTCCGACACCAATGGAGCCGAGGGAAGAAGCACCAAGGCAGACCCTTCAGTCATCGGCTCCGAAGCCATTGGAGCCGAGGAAGAAGAAGTCGTCCCTTGTTTCTTAGCTGCCGGGTCCGACGGACTGGTCGGAGCCGACGGCCTATGCTTCTTGGGTGTCGGGCCCGACGGACTGGTCGGAGCCGATGATCTCTTCTTTTTAGAAGCTGGAGATGAAGCCAAAGCTTCCTCAAATGAAGGCTTAATCAGACCTCTAAGTATCAGCTTGTTTTCTCTCCTGGAGAACCCTGGAGGAAAAAGCGTGACACACACTGCAAGTATCCTGTAAATGTTTAGGCCCTAAACAGTACACGCAGACAGCATGGCTGTCTGTAATAGACGTTTTATAACTACATTTAGCACACTTTTTGAACCCTGATTTTTGCTCCTTAGACATTTTCAGTAGAAAAAACAGGTAACTGATAGCTAGAAAAAAAACAGTAATGTATGGGCAAAAGCCCTCTAACTTAAACGGGCTTAGCCCGACACAACAGGTCAAAAACACAGAGAAAGGAACTATGTGGGCTAAAGCCCTCTAACTTAAACGGGCTTAGCCCGAAAACTATTTCAGTCACACAAGAAAAAATAGATAAACATACAATAAGGGCAAAGGCCCTCTAACTTAAATGGGCCTTGCCCAGTACACTAGTAGCGCGAAAAAGAATAAAATTTAATTTTACACCAAACTGACCACAAACGCTCACAAAGCTGTTAAAACAGCTGTTTGTTTAAATTCTGACAGAAACCCTAGTCCAAAAAGACCAAAAGGTCAAGAAAAAACACTTAGCTCCAGCCAAGTCGAGACCACATCCGGCTTGAAAAGCGGCAAACGAGATCTGGGGAAGCTGGCGTGGTGCATTATGGGATAAGGGGTAGCCCAGCCAATGAGAGACTTCGTTCTAGTGTATAGTGGCCGAGTCGGAGCCGACGGATCGGCTCCGAACCCATCAGTTATGAATGTAGGCGAGATAGGATCCCATTACATCTAAATGTTTAATAACAGTAGGATTAACTAAAGTTATAGCTACTGGGTCAGGTTTGGGAAAAGTGTATAAAGACTTAAAAGATTCAGGACCTTTATACGTTTTATCTGCCTTTACAAACGTAGCAGGCTACCAGAAAAATTGCAGCAGTTGAACACCCATCCTCCAGAGCGGACAGAATTGGGGGATGGGTGAAGGTTCTGGAAATTCCTTCTGTAACGACTCATAATATTTGAGGGACTAAAACTTGAGTTTTCACACTGTAAACACTTGCGCATTCTGGAAACAGTGTCAGAGAAACAGAAACCCCAACAGGGAGAATTAAAAACTGAGCTCTCCTGAGTCTGTCCCTTCATCTTCCTGTCCAGCTTCAGGATTTTGATTCTATACTGGAAATCACCTTATAAGAAGGATCAATAGCCTGAATTAAACCCTAAGCCAGACTCAGTAAACTACTCCAATCTAAAGAAATCTGAGGAGGAGTAGATAACAAGTTTAGTTTTCAGTTTCTTTTTGACAAGAAAAAAAAGCCAACGTTGTTACTAATGGCAGCAGCTTCTCCAGAAATGGGTACCACATTTTAACTAAAGAGGCAAGCCTTCCCTGTTCCCTCCCCCAAGACAAACAAGAGCGGCTTTCCCTTGTCCAGTGAGAGGACCCCAATAGTAGCACAGGATGTGGCCAACTCCAAGTCCATAGTGGCTGTAGGTGCTACACTGTGGGTATCCAAGGTAAAAGATGAGTTGTATGAGGAAAATACAGTTGTGCAGACTTAACATAAATGTAGATGTTCGAGTGTATTCACTGTTGCAGTCATTACATTTGAGTTATCTACTTGCAGGTAGCCCTCAGTCAACCTGATTATCAAAGTCTTGGGTCCTGCGTCGGTTGCTGTCTCATCTTCCCTGATGTCAAGTAGTCAGGGGTATAAAAGCATGCAGCGGACGACATTACATCAGTTTTTCCTGCCCCAGATGTTAGGTGCCCCCATAATGGGAAGCAATTATATACAAGGTTATACCTCCAACAAAAAGCAAATACACCAAAAAGCTTAAATACAGTAAACAAGAAGAGAGGTATAGTCAACAGAAGTCAGGGGACTGGAGGGAGGGTAACCAGGACTGCAATAGTGAATACACTTGAACATCTACATTTATGGTAGAAGTAGATGCAGCCCTGGTGGAATGGGATCTTATCCCCTGTGGGGTAGATTTTCCAAGGTGCTTATAGCAGAAATGAATGCAATGGCCTATCCACTTAGAAATGGTTTGCTTTGAAATGGCCTTCCCCTCTGCCCCTGCAGCACAGGCAACTAGCAGCTTTTCAGATTTCCTGAGAGGCTCAGTTCTCTCCCAATAAAATCCAAGTTGTCTGTGCACATCCAAGGAGTGCAGTATTCATTCTCCGTTGTTCTGTGGATTAGAGAAGAAGGTAGGCAATTGAATGGACTGATTAAGGGCCACACGGGATACCACCTTGGGCATAAAGGAAAAACTGGCCCTGAGGGACACCCTGTTTGCATGAAAGATGATGAAGGGCTCCACTGCCATGAGGGCCTATAATTCAGACACCCTTCTTGCTGAAGTGACAGCTAGAAGGAAGGCTGTTTTCCAAGAAAGGAATTTCAACTCTGCAGTTGTAGCTGGCTCAAAAGGAGGTAGAGTAAGATTTTCCAATACAAAGTTAAGGTCCCAGGCTGGAGTAGGGGGCTCTCCTGGGTGGTCTTAAATTTTTGGCCCCTCTGAGGAATTGTTTCAGCAGGGGGTGAGAAGAGGGGTGGCTCAGTATTATAATGCGCTGAAATGGCTGAGGCATGAATTTCAATAGAAGAGAAGGAAAGGCCTTTGTGAAGCATCTCTGTTAAGTACTGAAAAAAATGCGGTAAACTGGGCATTGTTGTGCCCATCCCCTGAGTCTGGCTCCAGGAACAAAATCTTTTCCACTTTTTGGCATAGGATTTTTCTAGTACTAGGCCTCCTTGCCTCCAGGATGACATCCAGCACTTGCTTGCTGAGGGGTGGTATTGGAGAACTCCGGTAATTAGCCAGGTTCAGGGTTTGAAGCTGGGGGTGGAGAATGCAGCCCTCCTGTTGGGACAGCAGGGAAGGGGTGTGAGACAGGTGCCATGGTTCCAGCAGTGACATACTGCGCAAGAGAGGTACCAGTGTTGGAGTGGCCAGTCTGGTGCAATGAGTTTTGTCCTGTTTGATCTTTAGTAGAACTTTCGAAAGGAGAGGCAGAAACTGAGAGGCTCTCCCAGGTGAAGGACAGGGCATCCACTTTCCAAGCTAGTCTGTGGGGAGCCCTTGTGCAGAATTTGTCCAATTGGTAGTTTTAAGGGGAGGCAAACAGGTCTATCTCTGGGTTCCCCATTTGTTTCTCAAAATGTTGAATATCTTTGGTTCCAGTTTCCACTCGTGCAGGTCCATGAGATTTCTGCTTAGGTAGTCTACCAGTGGATTTAGCTTGCCTGGCAGGATCTGAGCTTGTAGGTGCACTTGGTAGCTCAAGGCTGTGTTCCACAGAGCCATGGCTAGTCTGCAGAGAGGGTACGAGTGGGCTCCCCCCTGCTTATGTACCATATAACAGTGGCGTTGCCCGTCTTTACCAATAATTGTCCTGGAAGAATATTGCCTCTGAAGGCTGTCAGAGAATTCTGTGCAGCTAACATTTCTTTTTGATTGATATGCAGGTGCATTTGACTCTGGTTCCATTTGCCCTGCCAAGCGAGCCCCCCATGCATAGTCTGATGAGTCTGTTAAGGTTTGGGCAGCAGGGGGGTACAGTGAATGGCAGTACCTTGTTGTGGTGGCAGGCCTCTGTCCACCAAATGAACTCTGTCTTTATACAAGGAATGATAGGAATCATTGATTCCAGGTCCTGAGAATGTTGACACCCATAGGCTTTTTAGATGCCATTGCAGTTTCCTCATATGCAGTCTTGTATATGGAATTAGTAGAATGAAAGAGGCCATGAACCCCAGGGCTTGCAGTATTTTCCTTGCAGATAGCTGGGTCTTTGTGGCCAGTAGTTTGAAATAGGCTACCAAATAAACTTGTTTCTCTGGCGTGAGGTAGGCCATCTGGGATGTTGCATTCAAGCTTTCACCCAGGAATACAATCTGTTGGCAAGGTACTAGGTGGGATTTCTTTTCGTTTATAGTGTACCCCAGTGAGGTTAGCGGTTTCTTTACAAATGCCAGATGATTTAATAGTATGGCCTGGCTTTCTGCCTGAATTAGACAATCTTCCAGGTATGGGTATATCTGAATATTTCTTTGCCTGCAGAATGCAATGACTGGAGCCAGGCAGTTTGTGAATACCCTGGGTGCAGTAGATAAGCCAAAGGGCAGTGCAGAGAACTGATAGTGCATGTAGCCTGCTCTGAAGCGTAGGTATTTTCTGCAAGATTCCCTTATTGGGATGTGTAGGTAAGCCTCAAGTCCAATGTTGCCAACCAGGCATTTTTGCCTAGCATGGGAAGAAGCTGAAGACGAGTTAGCATTTTGAATTTTGGGTAGGACGCCAGTTGCTGTCTTTTCTGGGTACCAGGAAAAGTATCAAGTAAAACCTATGTCCCCATTCCTCTTCTGGGACAGGCTGAATAGCCCTGACACTTAGAAGAGAGAGAACCTGCTGTTGAGCCTCTGCCCACTGATTTGGGAGTAGGTCTGGCCAACCGTTTGGGGTTGGTAAGGTGTGTAAGTGGAATCTGTATCTTCTGGAAACTATATTTAAAACCCATTCGTCTTGGGTAATGAGTTCCCAGTTCTTTGCATGCAGGGCGATCTTTCCCCCTAAAGGAACAGTCATTTGAGCAGGGCTTGGAATATTTAAGGTCAAGTCATTGTGACAGTTTACCATAGGGGGGTGTCTTACTACTTCCAGCTTTGGAAGTGGGAGCCCCCCACTGCTTAGGCCTGTGAGTACCTTGAGACTGTAGCCTAGGTGGTCTGCTGTTCCTGGGTTAGGACTGAGAAGGCCTGGAAGAGACAGGAAAGGACCAATTCTTAGAAGGCTAATGCCTACTAAATCTGGGAGGCTGTATTTGCAGGAAATCTTTAACAGTTTGCATAGATTTAGCTTTTTCCTCCATCATTTTAAGTAGTACTTCTGCTTTGTTGCCAAACAGGCGGTCTTGTTTTAAGGGAGTATCCAGTAATTTAGCTTTAACATGATCTGGCAAAGTTTGCTCCTTGAGCCAAGCATGCCTTCTAAGAACAGACCCAGTGACAGCAGCCCTGCAAGATGCCTCTAAGTACTCAAAACCACATTGCAAAGTATGTTTACCAACTTGTTCAGCAGAATGAATTAAATCCTGTAATTCTTTATTTTCAGCACAGTCAAGAATCAACATCATTTTCTGTTTAAGTAATCCAATAATATGCTGCTGATACTTTAACATATGAAACTGGCAGTTTAAGGCCCTAATGGCCAAAGTAGCAGAAGTGTATACCTTCTTACCCCATCTGTCCAGGGCTCTGGAATCTCTATCAGAGGGGGTAGGGTTTTTGGCAGTAGTGGCTTTAATGCCTTTGGGTCCCTGTGAAATGGTCTCTGGGTCCGCAGTGGGATTCTTAAAGAAGAACTTGTGAGAGTCAGATACTCTGTAATACCGGTCAGGTTTCCTGGGAGTCGGAGGTAGAGTGTCTGGGGCCAGGCTAGATTTCAAGAAGGCATCATCTACAATGCCCAGTACAGGAGAGATAGCTAAAGGTCTGTGTTGAGGTAGGAGTAAGAATTCCCTAAGCCTCTTTTTGGAATCAGAGTAATCCTGGCTTTCCCAGCGGAAATGATCCCTAAGAGTGTGCAAAGTTTCACCAAAAGAAAAATCTTCTGGAGGGGAAGCAGAGGCTATGAACTCCTCTGCATCAGAATCCTCATAGGTAGATAAGAGCAAATCCTGGTCATCAGAAGAAACAAAAATTTCAGAATCCTGAACAATCCGAAGGAAAATTAGTTCTAATTAGAGTAATAAGGTCTTCAGCCATTCTTATCATTTGTTTTTTAGGCATATGGGCCTGGCCATGCGGTTTGGACATCGGTTTTCTAGGCGTGGATCAAGATTTAGGCCTTGAAGAAGAAGATAGTGTCAGTTTAATATGCAAGTCCATAGACCTGAATACAACATCAGAAGCCGGTGCCTGCACAGCAGCTCCGGACCCATCCAAGGTAGAGACATCCGCAGATTCCATAGTCGAAGAAGCATCTTACGGCATACTGGACTCCAAATGGATCTCAGTAGAGGCCTGCGAATCTGAAGTAGTGGATATCAGGGGCTGTGAAAGCGCCTCACTGAGTAGCGGTGAACTGGCGATTAGCTTACAGGAAGCGTCGTCGGCAGCTTTGGACCTATGCGGTCTGTCTCTGTCTTTACGTGTTTTCAGAATGTTGGTAGTTGGATGGCTTACCGAAGCCATTTCTGGATAATTAAACAGAGTACTGAAGTAGTTTGAAGCAAAAATGAACAGACGACGAATAGTTCAAGGACTGAATAAGGCACAAAACAGACAGTGAGGGACGTCATGGTCTGGGCCTAAGCAAGGAATGCAGTATGAAAGAAAATCTTTATGCGGTATTTGCTTTCCACAAGAAATATAATTGTTAACTTTTACTGACATTGGTTTAGAGCTAGAAAAAGGATTCCCAATGGGGTATTTAGCTTTTTTTAAGACTACGGTTCTGAAACTCGAGATTGAAAATTTCAGGAGTCTGCCAACCGCCACTTGCGAACTGCTTCTGCTTCGGGCACCGCAAGGCAAGAAAGACTGATGTAATGGCATCAGCTGCATGCTTTATACCCCTGACTACCTGACGTCATGGAAGATGAGACAGCAACCGACACAGGACCCAAGACTTTGATAATCAGGATGACTTGAGGGCTACCTGCAAGCAGATAACCCAAATATAATGACTGCAACAGTGAAACAAAGAACATCAAGCTACAGTGACAGCAGAGTCACCCACCTATGGTGGAGCCAAGTTAATCACCTGCTGTGGTGGCACAGGCTGTTTTCTTAACGAGCAAGTTTGTTTCATGGTCAAACTGAAAATGGTGTCTTCTTCCCACAGAAAACAAGCAGCAAAACTTGTTAATCTAAAATCTTTAAACTTTTTTCACACAGAAGCAAAATAAAAAACACTGCCTGCCCCCAAATTATTTTAAACACAATTTCCCCAAAGAAAAAATGACTTTGAATTACCTGTCAAGAAAAAAGTGCACTCCTGTTTAAAAGTACAGTTAAGTCTCTTGGCAATCTGTTAAAACATACTCTCCTAACTTAAAAATAACTTTCCCAAAACAGAAAGTGTGATAAAACAATTTTTATAGTGTGAAAGGTTTTTCCCCAAAGGGAGCTTTATCTACCCAGCAAAGAACCAGCACAAGCTGACAGTCGATCCTTGAAAGCCCGCAGAGGGAAGACTTTTTTCAATGTCTGGAAAGTTCTAAAGGGCATGGTGCCCAAACCGGTTTCTTTTAGTCAGTTCATACCAAGCTGACTGACATTTTGGGTGTGTGAAAGGAGCCCTGAAAGCTGGCTGGCTGACTGTCATATCCTTAGTAGTTTATATAACCCGTATAGCTAAGGCTACTGCAGCAATGAGATAGTTATATGAAATCCTAAAAGTTCTTCATATCGATTATTAAATTTCTCTCTTTTTTTTATATAATTTACTAATATGGGAAATCCACCAGAGAAGTTTACTCCTGAGATAACCACACACTGACATTTCTATGTAGCTGTTCAAGTGCTGATAAACATCAGATGTAAATGAGGCAGTCATCTCAGCTGGGTCCAGCTGCAGGGGACTGTTAGAAATTTTGCAGTGGTAGGTTTGACCTGGTGAAGTCCCTAAATGTGGTCTAAATGGGTGGTCTGGTACCGCTAAGCCTGACACAGAAAATTACTGATTTGTGCTCACATGAACCTATGGATGAGAAGACGTACATGGAGTACAGACAAGAGAAAGGTTGTCAAGGACCAGGTTAAGGATACTAGTGTCTCTCGTCTGTAGTACTCTAATTTGCTCCAGCACCTTGGTATGCTAGCCACATCCGTTTTTAGAGGTGTAAGCATGCTAACCAATGCTTGAGTAATTAAACTCCTAGCAGGAAAGCATCTTGTCTGATATTTAATGTCCCAACGGTGTTAATGTAATTTCCATGACTTAAAAAGGACAATGATAAATCTACAGCTATTGCAGCAAAAGCTGGATTTGTTAAGTGTAATTTGGATCCATCTCCAAGAGCTACAAATTAGGGCCATGGGAAATATGAAGTTAAGTGCTGGTGTTTCTGACAGACATGCCCTCGCAGTTACCCAAGGGCCTGAAGGCACAACAGGAGCTAAACACTGATTTAAACAGAGTGCTGTCATTGTACTGAAATCATGTTTCCAGTAACTACACAAATATGAATGTGTTTGACTTGCAGGAGGGCTTCAAGTACTATCATCCTGTTAAGACTCCTAGCATTAAGCAGTGCCACCAAGATGTTGTCCACATTTAAGTTTATGTTCGAATATCCAATAGGGGGAGACTGACTAAAAAATGTTCTACGGGGCCAATCAAGGCTTCAGTCAGTATGCAGACGCCCTCATAAGATACATGCAATCAGTGGTGAAACAAGAAGTCTTATCTACGTTCTCATCACAAGCTGACACATATTGGATTCCCTTATAATGACACCAACTGCTCAGCCAATTATTAAAGCCACATCTCTTGTTTTGTTATCAGGGCATCATTCTGGATGAAAGCAAGATAATACTCGAGACCATTGTCTTTTCTATCTCCAAAAAATGCATAGCAAGTTCCATCATCTTTCTCTGCATGTCCTTCTAGGTAAAAGACCTCAGGTTAACTCCCACATAGGCCACCACTAGATCATAGTCATATTTGTCTGGTTTACGAGAGTGTAGGGCTCTGATGACATTACCGATCCTGGCCCCAAACAAGCAGCTACAGTCACCCTGCTCTTATCCAGACTGGAGAGTGCAGAGTCTGCATGCTTAACTACAGTCATATACAACAAACATTTTCCTGAATGGATGCAGACTTAGTAGGCCTTATGGACTTAGGACTGTTTCCTTCCCTGGTGACCCTTGGGTGAGCTGTGCAGATTTGAAGTGTGCTTCTATGAAGTGGGAGTAGGTTTTACCTCTTACAGCAGAGGCTATGCTCATTTAGACTATGTTCTGGGAAGCTCTGGCAACTTTTTATTCCTAGCCACAGTTTTAAGTTATGGTTTAGTGGCGGGCGTGTTGTAACTGATGTGGTGGTGTGGGGATATGACACTTACCATTGTGAAAGGTACCTTCCATACTTTTATTTTCAAATTTTGCAGGTTGTAGATGCAGTGAATACTTGGTAAGCATAGAGCAGATGCCACACACAGATGAAAAGCACTTAATGCAACTAGACTAGCCACAGATGGGGTGAAAGCAGAATTCTGAACCACATTAACAGAGTGCAGGATTAGTCACAGTACTCAGCCAATCCTGAACATTTATGGAAGAATAGTTGTGTAAAATCTAACATAACAATAGATCTCCTTCTCTTATCTTTTGCAGAATTCTTATCATGAGTGATTTCTCCGCCACAGACGACTCGACATCGGCCAATGTACAAATGTCTTTCATTACTGTAGGATGTGTGGTACATCACACGAAGGCTGCTCTCATACGTCTGCTATAAAGTGGCATATGCATGCATCTACCTCAGAAATTAATGCCGCAGGAGGAAGCCAGCCTAAGGAAGGTAGGGTATAACCATCCAAGTAAAGGAACCAAACCACCAGGGGGGAAGGGAGGAAAGGATTGGAATACTGCAACAAAGAAGAGAAGGACATCTATCATTATGGTAAGATTTTACACAACTATTCTATGTCCTTCTATTCATTTGTTGCAGTACTCTTAACATGAGGAAGAATTCCAAAGCTCATGAGGACAGGGTGGAGGAAGAGGCAGCTGAACTTTCCAGAAAGCCATGGAGTATGACTCTGGCAAACCCCGCCCTGGACCTAAAATTGCCATCTAATTTGTAATGGTTAGTGAAGGTATGCAGAGAAGTCCATGTAGCTCTTCAAGAATAGAACTAGTGTCTAACTTCTTGGCAAAAGCACCTGATGAAGCTACAACCCTAGTGGAATGGGCCTTTACATAAGAAGCAAGGGTCTTACCATGCTTCACATAACAGAATGAAATACCCTTAGAAATCCAAGTAGCAATTCCAGAGCCCTCGGGTAGTAGGAGACAAAAAGCTGATCTGATTTACTAATAGATTTGGGTCTTGTCTAGGTAAAATCTAAGTTGCCTATGCACATCCAGGGCATGCAACACCTTCTCACTAGAATTTTGTGAAGAAAAGAAGGTAGGTAAATGAATGGATTAGTTGAGTGGCAATTTGTTGACTACTCTGGGCATAACAGAAGGGGTTAGTATGCAAGGGCACCCTGTCTTAATGGAAAACTAAAAAAGAAGGAGAAGCCATTAGGGCCTGCAGACTCGCATCTGCCTGAAGTAATAGAAAAAATACAGTTTTCCAGGAGCAATGCTGCAGGGACACTAAATGAAGCTGTCTGGAAAAGGAGGGACAGTCAGGTTTTCTAGCACAACATGAAGATCCATGGTAAGAGGGATAGGTTTCCAGGAAGGTTTAATGTGAAAAATACCATTAAGAAACAGTTTAGCCTCAAATCTGCAAGCTAGAGGGGGGGATAGAGGCAGACAGGCAGAAACAGATGAAATATGGGCCTTCACTCAACAGTAGGCAAAGCCAGCATTGAGCAATTCACACAAATAGAACAGAACCAAGGGGACTTCCACTGATTGGTGTCTCTCATGAAAACAGGATCCACTAAGTGAAAATCACTTCCATTTGGATAGGTAAAAATTAAAACCCTATCACCCATAGAATCAACTGGAGGGTAGAAAAGTGGGGATGGATGAGAGCTCCTTTGTCTTGTGTGAGAAGGTCCACCCTGTGAGGTAACTTGTGGCGATTGCCTTTGGCTAAATGCAGTAGAAAAGGGAACCAAAGCTGTATTGGCCAAAAGGGAATCACCAGCAAGATTTTTGGTTTGTCCTGCTGAATTGTGAACAGGACTTTCGGAATGAGGGGGGATGCATACAGAAACATCCACTCCAAGAGAAAGAGAGAAAGAAAGGGCTTCCACCTTCTAGACCAGAGGGTGAGGGACTCTGGTACAAAACTGTGGAAGTTGCCTGTTCATGGGGGAGGAAAAGAGACCTACTTGAAGTATACCCCCACAGGTGGACAATGTCCAGAAACGCATCCCTATGAAACATCCATTCATGGGACTGAGTTAGGGATCTGCTCAAGGTGTCTGCCACACAATTTTAGTTGGATGGGATGTACACTGCCTGGAGCATCACACAATATTGGACTGCCGGTTCCCAAACCTGGGGTGCCAGCCTGCATAGTAGGCAGGATTTGGTTCCCCCAGCTTGTTCACATAAAGGACCATCAATATTGTCTGTGAACAGTTTAAAAGGTCCTGGGAGAAACGAAAGATTGAAATGTCTGAATGGCTAGCAGCAGTACCCTCATCTCCTTTACAGTGACGTGTTCCCTTTGTTGAGAGGGGGGGGGGAACCCCTTGAGATTTCCAGTTCCAAAAGCTGTCCCCCATCCTACATCAAAGCATCTGTGAACAGTTCTTGGACTGATGGAGGGGGTGTTACGGGAGTCCTGGGTTGAGGGACACTTGTTGGATCCACCATTATAGATCCCTCTTCAGACAAGAAATGAGAGGAATTGAAAAGTCTACAGGGAGTGAATGCTGCATCCAAACTGACTTCAGGAACCACTGGAGTTTTCTCATGTGAAGTTTTGCGAAAGGGAGTACTGGGATAGTGGATGCCACGAAACCCAAAACCCTGAGAAACTCTCTGGCTGAAATGTGGTGAAGATGCAATAGATTTTTGAAACATGATTTGAGGTCCTGTGCCTTCCAAGAAGGAATAAGAGACTCTCAAAGTCTGTCTGAATCCTGCACCCCAGGAAGATGTAATCCTGAGAAGGGAGGAGAATGGATTTTTTTGTAGTTTATGGTAAATTCCAGATATTGTAGAAGAGTAATGGCAAAAACAATGTTTTGCTCTAGGATTCTCTAAGGAGGTTTCCATAAAGAGGAGATCATCCAGGTAAGAGAAAATGTGGATGCCCTGAAGCCTGCAGTTCTTCCATGGGTGAGTCAGTTCCATTGCAGTCCTCCTCCAGGGAAGCGTAGTGTGTGTGTGTGTGTGTGTGGGGGGGGGGGTCTGAGAGACCAGAGATTCCTCTGAGCATGCCTCTTTATCCGAAGAAACCTCTTCCCTAACGCTTATGTGGAGATGCTGTGCAGGGCGATGTAGGGACTTAAACACCTGAGGCATGGGTTAAGGGCCATAACAGCCTTGAAAAGACCTGGAGTGAATTGTTCCCAACCACTGTGAGGTTCCTTTAGAGGGGACAAACATTTTGTTTTCTGCTTCTCCTTTTAATGCAGGTATGCCCTACATAATATAGGACAGCCAGATGTATGCCTACATTCAATAATATCAGAGTGAATTTCATCCTGTACCAGGATCTGAGGTATCCCTTTAGAGCCTTCAGTTATTACGAGCCTCGGTTCCCCCTGTACGTCCGAGACAGATGCCTGCTAAGCCTCTGAGGGCATGCCATTGGTCAGATGCAAGGTGGCTGCAACATCAAGCTCGGTCTGTGATCCGGAACAGGAACCATTCATACCTCTGGGCTCTCATCTGCCTCAGGAGAGACGTCCACAGTAAGAGGTACAGCAGAAGCTTCAGGCCTCAGCTTTTTGGCCTTTCGCTTAGCAACCTGGTTTTCCAAGTAATCTACTTCTTAGGGTCTTGGGTGCAAAGGCCTGGCAAATGGGATAGGATTGGTGGGCATGGGTAGGTCCTAGACCGAACAATCACTGAAGATGGCCATCTTTATGTGGAATTTGTCTTCCACACTGGCATTTACCTTTTTTGGATAACATGAACCATACCACAAAACAGTAGTAAGAGAAACAAGATTTTCCCAACAGGGCACTTATCTGAGAATTTGATGGAAAACAGCTAACGGTTTGGCGAGCAGACTGACATTCAAAGGTGGTAGCCAAACTGGCTGCAGAGAAGTTTTGAGGTAGATGTGTGCATACGTCACTTTCATGGCCAACAAACGAAAGCAGCCTAGGTGCGATGTACCACACATCCTACAGTAGTGAATGACTTTTATACACTGGCCAACATTGGGTCACCCACGGCGAACTCCCTTATGTTGAGAATACTGCAGCAGATGAATAGAAAAACATTCTAGGATGACAGTCTGAGATATGGTAGTTAATGCAGAAGTATTTACTGAAAATAGAAAATTAGACTATATTGTACAAAGTAAAGACAATGTCAAACATGTACTTTGTAGGGTTATGCCTCTTAGTAATTTGCTCCTAGTACTATACAGACTACATGCAGAATAGTTGCTAAGCACTGAATGATGTAGCAATACCATATATCACAAAATTAACAATGAACACTAACATTAAAGAGTTAAACTTTTGGGTTAGGTTTGCTGGGCACCAAAATCAAAAGGCAGTGTTATTTACCACTGAATGCTCAACAGTACTTACAGGAGACTGCTAACTTTATACTGTTATGTTGTACAGTCACAGGACTTACACAAATCAGGATAACTGTGCACCACAAAGTAGTCACTGGGTACTAGCCACAACAGCAATAGCCTTTAAAAGCAGGCAGTCACTACACTAAACAAGACAGTACTGCCATTTACCAGAGCAATTTGTAAACACCATTCCCTAAACAATATAGCCACATAAAAGAAAACACGAGACACTGGACACAATAGATAGAGTCTCTAAGTCACTAAGCCATTGCATTGAGTATAAAAGTGTACCTACCAGAGAAATTTCTAGGCACTCGTCCTTAAATAATGCAGTCTAACAGTTTAGGGCCAGGTGGTTTGTTGTGGAAGTATGATGCTTACCAATAATGAGTTGATGCGAGAGGTCTGCCTCCATGTTTTTTAAAATATAAACAGCTCTCGCAGGCTGCACTATCAAGTGGAAGAAGCAGTGAATCAGTCAATAGGCCTAAAGCAACTTCTGCACTGCCTCAGGACAGCAACATTTCAATTTAATCCACAACTTGGTTGTGCACACAGCAGCAGTAGGAAAGATGAAATGCACTTCACTCTGCAAGTATAAGCAAGAAATAAAGCCCATCAGGGTGTGTGGTACTGTGTAGATGATGCTCACCTGCAGGTATTATGAGGCCAAACCCACAGGCGGAGGGCCCCTACACCTCTGGAAGGGTGTTATTTACACAGGAACACACACACTGGATGGCATTATTGTGCTTACAGAATTGGCTACCAATTGCTGTGTTTACTTCTTTATTTCTTACTATACATTTTTGTTATGTATTTTTGATGTAAAAAGTATATGCAAATTGCAATGGATGAAGTATTTTAAATCCAAACTATAACATTTTCAAAAATATCCAGATATTTCCTTCATGTTTTTTTTTTTTTTGGTCCATTACTCCTAAATGTGTGGTTTGTTGTCAGTCATTGGGGATTGAAGTCACTGAATAATGACAGACTTTTGAATTTCTGACCAGTTCATTCAGAAAATGTACACTAACACATGTCCTGTTATTCAAGCAAATTTGTATTTTTGTAAGAGCAATATTTAAAATCTGTTCATAATTTTGAGCCTTTGTTCCCACTTTATTTTAGGATTTATCCAGATTTATTGAATTAAGAGGCTGAGGTATGCAAACCTCTTAATTGCTGCTGCCACTGGTCAATCACTTACATGCACAAACACTAAGGAATACAATTCCGCGTTTTCATGCGCACACAGGCAGAAACAAACACCACATGCACACACACACTTCTTTTTTATGCTTCTTTTAATTTTACACTGACTAAACAGCAAAATGCTGCTTAGAGTGTATAATAATGGCTCCATTGGTCTCATTCTCATGTTTATGGCACACACACAAAGACGCACACAAACTTGCTTTTCTAATTTTTTTCTTTCTTTTTTTAATTTACACTCGCTAAACCGCAAAAGCACTGATTAGTGAACGTAAAAAAATGTCAGGCGTTCAGTTTCTTTCAGTCTGAGCTTCACTGTAGCTTAATATGATACTGTTAAGTGGCAAACTAGTTTTTCAGTGAGCATTACATGCACATTAAGACCCTGTTGGCGAAAGTACAGTTGTGTACACTTACCATAAATGTAGATGTTAGAGTGTATTAACTGTTGCAGTCATCACCATTTGGGTTACTGCGTGCAGTAGCCCTCAGACGGCCTGATTATCAAAGTCTTGGGTCCTGCGTCAGTTGCTGTCTCATCTTCCATGACGTCAAGTAGTCAGGGGTATAAAGCATGCAGCCGACACCATTACATCAGTTTTTCTTGCGCCAGATGCCCCCATAATGGGTAGCCATTATATACAAGGTTACACCTCCAACAAAAAAGCTTGAAGCATAGTAAACAAGAACAGAGGTATAGTCAATAGAAGTCAGGGGGCTGGAGGGAAGGTAACCAGGACTGCAACATTGAATACACTCGAACATCTACATTTATGGTAAGTGTACACAACTGTCCTATGTTCTTCGTGTTTCACTGTTGCAGTCATTACATTTGGGTAGATTTCCAAAGCTAAGGATGGGAGGAGGCAATTAGAGAGCATTAGGACTAGCTATTAGACCATGCAAGACTGCAGTGGCAAAACCTGCTCTGGATTTAGAAAAAAATTGGCAAGTGGTAATGCTTGTTGAAGGTATGTACAGAACTCCAGGTAGCAGCTTCTAGGTTGTCCCTGGTAAGAGCACCTCTGAGAAAGGCTCTAGAAGTAGATGCATCCCTGGTGGAATGGGATCTTATCCCCTGTGGGGTAGATTTTCCAAGGTGCTTATAGCAGAAATAAATGCAATGGCCTATCCACTTAGAAATGGCTTGCTTTGAAATGGCCTTCCCCTCTGCTCCTGCAGCACAGACAACCAGCAGCTGTTCAGATTTCCTGAGAGTCTTATTCCTGTCCAAGTAAAATCTAAGTTGTCTGTGCACGTCCAAGGAGTGCAGTATTCATTCCCCTTTGTTCTGTGGATTAGAGAAGAAGGTAGGCAAATGAATGGACTGATTAAGGGCCACACTGGATACCACCTTCGGCATAAAGGAAGGACTGGTCCTGAGGGACACCCTGTTTGCATGAAAGATGATGAAGGGCTCCACTACCATGAGGGCCTGTAATTCAGACACCTTTCTTGCTGAAGTGATGGCTAGAAGGGTGGCTGTTTTCCAAGAAAGAAATTTCAACTCCGCGTTTGCAGCTGGCTCAAAGGGAAGTAGAGTAAGCTTTTCCAATACAAAGTTAAGGTCCAAGGCTGGAGTAGGGGCTCTCCAGGGTGGTCTTATGTTTTTGGCTCCTCTGAGGAATTGCTTCAGCAGGGGGTGAGAGAAGAGAGGTGGCTCAGTATTATAATGCGCTGAAATGGCTGAGGCATGAATTTAGATGGAGGAAAAGGAAAGACCCTTGTGAAGCATCTCAGTTAACTATTGAAGAATATGGGGTAAATTGGACGCTGCTGTGCCCATCCCCTGAGTTTGGTTCCAGGAACAGAATCTTTTCCATTTTACAGCATAGGATTTTCTAGTACTAGGCCTCCTTGCCTCCAGAATGACATCAATCACGTGCTTACTGAGGGATGGTAACAGAGAGATCAGGTAATTAACCAGGCTGTCAGGTTCAGGGTTTGAAGCTGTGAGTGCAGAATCAGGCCCTCTTGTTGGGACAGCAGGGCAGAGGTCTGAGGCAGGTGCCATGACGCCAGCAGTGACACACTGTACAAGAGGGGGTACCAGTGCTGGTGTGGCCAGTCTGGTGCAATCAGTACTGCCTTTGGCTTGTCCTGTTTGATTATTAGCAGGACCTAGGAGAGGCAGAGGGGGAAAGGCATAAACTGATTGTTTTTTTCCAGGTGAAGGACAGGGCATCCACTTTCCAACTTGTTTGTGGGGAGTCCTTGTGCAAAATTTGTCCAATTGGTAGTTCTGGGGGGAGGTGAAAGTACAGTTTTGTACCTACCATAAATGTAGATGTTCGAGTGCTAATACAGCTGCAGTCATAACAGATGGGGTTATCCTGCCGTCAGGCGGGTCCCTTGGTCAGCCAAATTCCAAAGTCTAGGTCCGGCATCGGATGTCGTCGCTTCTTCCCTGACATCAGTGCGACAGGGGTATAAAAGAACCAGCCAACTCCATTTTCTTCAGTTTTTCTTGCCCCAGATGTCAGGTGCCCCCAGAAGGAAGGCAAAACATAAATTTATGTAATAATGCAATGCAATATAATCAGAAAACAGTAGTTGCAAGCAAATACACCATAAAAGAATACCCCAATCAGGTTGTATGAGGAGGTGTTAGCCGTTAGGCGTGTCCCAAGAGGGGAAGAAGGGAGGGAAACCTGGACTGCAGCTGTATTAGCACTCGAACATCTACATTTATGGTAGGTACAAAACTGTACTATGTTCATCGTGCATACAGCTGCAGTCATAACAGATGGGTAGAATCCCAAAGCTAAAAAAGGGGTGGTAGGCACTAAGTGGAACTAGGAGGAGCAAGGATGCCCTGCAAGACTGCAGTGGCAAAGCCCGCTCTAGATTTGGAGTATAATGGTAGGTGATAGTGCTTGGAGAAAGTATGTACAGAACTCCAAGTGGCTGCTTCCAAAATATCTTTGGTAGGAACCCCCCTGAGGAAAGCTGCAGAGGTAGCTGTGGACCTTGTGGAGTGAGATCTGATGCCTGTAGGTACAGTTTTACCATGAAAAGAATAACAAAAGCATATGCAGTGGGCTATCCATTTTGAGATTGTCTGCTTGGAAATAGCCTTCCCTTGAGCACCTGTAGCATAGGACACAAAGAGTTGCTCTGATTTTCTGAATGGCTTTGCTCTGTCCAAATAATAACGAAGCTGTCTGTGAATGTCCAAGGAATGTAGCAGTTTCTCCCCTTTGTTTTGTGGATTAGGGTAAAAGGTAGGTAAGTGGATAGCCTGATTCAAGGCTACCCTGGATACTACCTTTGGCATAAAGGAAGGGTTGGCTCGTAAGGAAACTCTGTCCTGATGGAAAATGATGAAAGGCTGCACAGCCATGATGGTTTGTAGCTCCGAAACCCTGCGTGCTGAGGTGATAGCCAGAAGGAAGGCTGTTTTCCATGACAAATATTGCAGTTCTGTTGAAGCAGCTGGCTCAAATGGAGGCAGGGTCAGTTTTTCTACAATGAAATTGAGGTCCCAAGCAGGTACTGGTTGTTTCCTTGGGGGTTTTATATTCTTAGCCCCTCTGAGGAACTGTCTTAAGAGAGGGTGAGAGAATAAAGGAGGATCAGTGTTGTATTGAGCAGAAATGGCTGAGGCATGGATTTTGATGGAGGAGAATGAAAGTCCACTGCTTAGCATCTCAGCTAGGTACTGTAATATGAGGTAAATTCAGTATTCCAGGATTCTGACCCTTTTTCTGATTCCAGGCACAAAACCGTTTCCATTTTGCGGAGTAGGCTTTTCTAGTACTAGGCCTTCTGGCCTCCAAAATGACATCCGGCACCTCCTTGGAGAGTAGGGTCTGTTGTGAATTTAAGGAATCCTCCATGCGGCTAGATTGAGCGTTTTCAGCTGACTGTGAAGAGTTTTGAAGTTGTGCTGGGTCAATAGAAGAGGCATTAGAGGCAGGATCCATGGTGGGGAATGAGTCAGGCTCCTCAGGAGTGGGTACCAGTGTTGTCTTGGCCAGTCTGGAGCAATGAGAATCATCTTTGGTCTGTCTGCTCTGGCTTTTAATAGAACTTTGGGCAGCAGAGGAAGAGGTGGAAAGGCATAAACTGTCATTGTTGTCCAACTGAAAGAGAGTGCGTCCACTTTCCAGGCCTGTGGATGATAGGTCCTTGAGCAGAATTTTGTCAACTGGTAATTTCTGTGGGTAGCAAAGAGATCCATGTCTGGCCTTCTCCATGCTTGCATTATCTTTGTAAAAACTTGAGGATGCAACTTCCATTCGTGTGGATCTGTCATATTTCTGCTTAGTTTGTCTGCCAGCGTGTTTTCCTTGCCTGGCAGGAATTGTGCTTGAAGTTGGATTTGTAATCCAGAGCCATGTTCCAAAGAGACATGGCTAGCCTGCACAGGGGATATGAATGGGTTCCTCCCTGTTTGTTTATGTACCACATCACTGTGGTGTTGTCTGCCCTTATCAATAGCTGGCCTGGATGCAGTAGGTCTTTGAAAGCCATAATACCATTTTTTACTGCTAGCATTTCCTTTCGATTGATGTGTAGGTGCTTTTCTTTTTGGGACCATTTGCCCTGAATGCACTGATCTGTCATGTGCGTCCCCCAGGCATAGTCAGAGGCGTCTGTTGTGATGATTTGATTTGCTTGAGGTAAGCAGAATGGGAGACCTATGTTTCTTTGGCATGCTTGAGCCCACCACAGAAATTCCTTTGGGAGGCATGGAATCAGTGATATAATTGTTTCCAAACTGTGGCTGTGTTGAGACCATAAGTTTTTTAGGTACCATTGAAGTTTCCTCATATGCAGCTTTGCACATGGGATTAGCAGGATGCAAGATGCCATGAATCCAGGAGCCTGCAGGAGTTTCCTTGCAGTCAAGCCTGGTGAAGGTTGCCAGTTTTCTGAAGTATTGAGTTAGCTGCCCTTGTTTCTCTGGCGTGAGGTAGGCCATCTGGGTGTTTGTATTCAAGCTGGTACCCAGGAAAATTATTGTTTGAGAGGGTATTAGTCTTGATTTCTTTTTGTTGACTGTATCCCAGAGAGTTCAACAACTTTATTACAAACGCCAGGTGTTTCAGAAGTATGTGTTTGCTGTCCGCTTGGATCAGGCAGTCGTCCAAATATGGATATATTTGTATCCCTTGAAGTCTGCAGAAGGCAACTACTGATGCCAGGCATTTTGTGAACACTCTGGGCACAGTAGATAAGCCAAAGGGCAATGCAGAGAATTGATAATGGGATGAACCTGCAAGAAATCTGAGGTATCTTCTGCAATCTTGTCTGATAGGGACATGCAGGTATGCCTCCTTGAGGTCCAATGTTACCAGCCAAGATTCCTTGCCCAGCATGGGAAGAAGCAGCTGTAATATGAGCATCTTTAATTTTGGTACGAGTAAATATGTGTTTAGGATGGATATGTCCAAAATAGGTCTCCAATCTTTGTCCTTCCTTGGTACCAGGAATAGTCTGGAATAAAAACCTTGACCCTGTTCTTGTGCAGGTACCTCTTGAATAGCTTTCATGTTCATGAAAGCTGAAATTTGTTTTTGTGCCTCTGCCCTTTGATTTTGTGGCAGGTTTGGCATGTGTCTCATTCTTGGAAGGATGTGAAAGTGGAATCTGTAGCCTCTGTCTATAATGTCCAGGATCCATTTGTCTTTTGTGACAATATGCCAATTTTTCGAAAATAATGCCAGTTTTCCACCTAAAGGTGCTACCATTAGAGCTTTGCTTGGCATGCAAAGGGGAAAGTCATTGGTTTGCTTTCTGAATGGCTGTGATCTATCCTCTCCACCTCTTGGTGTAGGTGTTTGCCATTGTCTGCCTCTAAATGATCCTTGAGATTGCCCTCTACCCCTCGGGCGCCTGTATCTACCTCTTTGAAGTCTGTCCGTGGCTGGAAAGGACCAATTTTATGAAGGCCAATTTCTACTGAAACACGGAGGTTATACCTGTAGGAAATCTTTCATTGTTTGCATTGATTTTGCCTTTTTCTCCATTTTCTTTAATACCTCCTCAGCTTTAACACCAAACAATACATCTTTTTGAAGAGGTGCATCTAGTAATTTAGCTTTGACATGATCTGGTAAGGTTTGCTCTTTGAGCCAAGCATGTCTACGTATGACTGATCCTGTAACAGCAGCTCTACATGAGGCCTCTAAAGCATCAAAACCACATTGCAAGTTATGTTTACCCACTTGTTCTGCACTATGCAACAAATCTTGCAACTCCTTCAAGTCTGGTTGTTCAGGTTGTGACATTTTGCTTTTCAACTGAGATAACAAAAACTGTTGATACTTTAACATATGGAACTGACAGTTTAATGCCCTCATGGTTAAAGTGGCCGAGGTGTATACCTTTTCTCCCCACCTTTCTAAAGCTCTGGAATCTCTCTCTGAAGGCAATGGATTTTTGGCAGTGGAGGCCTTAATTCCCCTGGGACCCTGTGAAATAGTTTCTGGGTCAGCCGCATGGCTTTTGTATAGGAATTGGTATGAATCAGGAACCCGGTAATACCTGTCAGGCTTGACAGGAGATGGAGGTAAAACATTTGGGTTAAGGCTGGCCTCTGAATACACATCATCTAAAATGTCTAAGACAGGAGGGATAGCCAGAGGCCTGTGCTGAGGGAGTAAGAGGAAATCCCTGAGCCTTTTCTTGGAGTCTGAGTAATCTTGGCCTTCCCAGTGGAAGTGTTCCCTCAAGGTATGCAAAGTTTCCCCAAAAGAATAGTCCTCGGGGGGGGGGGGGACTCCTCTGCATCAGAATCTTCAAAAGGGGAGTATGAATGTTCCTGGTCTTCAGAATGTTCTGAAGTAATGGAGGCCTGGTCCGAGGCAGGGTATTCTTCCTCTACTCTGGGCCTTTTGTCCGAGGGGGGTTGAGAACCCCTGATAAGAGTAATCAAATCCTCAGTCATTTTGAGCATCTGTTTTTTAGGCATGGGGCCTTGAGAGAGGCCCTGTGGAGCTTGTCTTTTAGTATGCATGGCTGCTTTAGATTTAGTGAAAGCCTTAATGGAAAAAGAAGAAGAAGGCCTAAAGACACCTTGAGAGGTGGCAGGCCTGTCTAATCTCTGAGTTTCTCCGCCAAGAGTGGCGTCGGTATCTGTAATCGGGGTGTGGGCCGAGGAGCCTGTGACCTCGGGCACAGAAGACACCGCTAAGAAAGTGTCATCGGTAGTCAGGGGCTGCGTAGGAGCCTCGCTGAGAACCGGAACACCTGTAGTCGGATTTAGCGTGGTGTCGGTAGAAGTTGCGGACCTCGTATGTCGGTCCTTATCTTTGTGTCTTTTACTCAAAACTGGAGTCGGAGTATCCGACGACATAATGTAATTAAACTTTTTGCCAAAATAGTGTTGGGCGAACTCCACCCGACGCTTAATAGTGCGTTTGTTGAATGTAGCACAAAAACGACAGGCCGAGATGTCGTGGTCTGAGCCTAAGCAAGGAATGCAGAGGGAATGGAAATCCTTATGTGGTATTTGCTTCCCACATGAAATGCAATTATTAACTTTGTCTGACATCGGTCTGAGGCAAGAAAAGTTTCCCCAACGGGGTACTTAGCTTTCAAGAAGATTTCAGCTGAAAAATATTCGTAATCTCAGGAGCTGGCCGACCGGCACTTGCGAACTGCTTCTGCTTCGGGCACCGTGCGGCAAGAAAGACTGAAGAAAATGGCATCGGCTGGTTCTTTTATACCCCTGTCGCACTGACGTCAGGGAAGAAGCAACGACATCAGACGCCAGACCTAGACTTTGGAATTCAGCCGACCGAGGACCCGCCTGACGGCAGGATAACCCCATCTGTTATGACTGCAGCTGTATGCACGATGAACATCAGGTCTATCTCTGGGCTCCCTCATTTGTTTCTCAACATGATGAATATCTTTGGTTCCAGTTTCCACTCGTGTGGGTCCATGAGATTTTTGCTTAGGTCGTCTGCCAGTGTATTTAGCTTTCCTGGCAGGAACTTAGCCTGTAGGTGCATTTGGTAGCTCAAGGCTATATTCCACAGAGCCATGGCTAGTCTGCAAACAGGGTATGAATGGGCTCCCCCCCCCTGACTGTTTATGTACCACATAACAGTGATATTGTCCGTCTTACCAATAATTGTCCTGGAAGAATGTGGTCCTTGAAGGCTCAGACCATTCTGTACAGCTAACATTTCTTTTTGATTGATATGCAGGTGCAATTGATTTGGGTTCCATTTGCCCTGAATGCACTGCCCTGCCAAGTGAGCCACCCATGCATAGTCTGATGCGTCTATTAGGGATTGGGTGGCAGGGGGTAGAGTGAATGGCAGTCCCTTGTTTTGGTGGCAGGCCTCTGCCCACCAAAGGAACTCTATCTGTAGACAAGGTATGATAGGAATCACTGATTCTAGATCCTGAGAATGCTGACACCATAGGCTTTTTAGATACCATCGTAGTTGCCTCATATGCAGTCTTGCATATGGAATTAATAGAATGCAAGAGGCCATGAACCCCAGGGCTTGCAGTATTTTCCTTACAGATAGCGGAGTCTTTGTTGCCAGTAGTTTGAAGAAAACTGTCAAAACTTGTCTCTATGGCATGGAGGTAGGCCATCTGGGAAGTTGTATTCAAGCTTGCTCCCAGGAATACAATTTGTTGACAGGGTACAAGATTTGATTTTTTTTTCGTTTATGGTGTACCCCAAAGACGTTAGCAATTTCTTTACAAATGCCAGATGATTTAATAGTATGTCCTGACTTTCTGCATGAATTAGACAATCGTCCAGATATGGGTATATTTAAATATTTCTTTGCCTGCAAAATGCAATGACTGGAGCTAGATAATTTGTGAATGCCTTGTGCGTAGTAGATAAGCCAAAGGGCACTGCAGAGAACTGAAAGTGCATGTAGCCTGCTCTGAAGCGTAGGTGTCTTCTGCAAGATTCCTTTATTGGGATGTGCAGGTAAGCTTCCTTTAAATCCAGTGTTGCCAACCAGGCATCTTTGCCTAGCATGGGAAGCAGCTGATGAAGAGTTAGCATCCTGAATTTTGGGATTACCAAAAATGTGTTTAGGACAGACAGGTCCAGGATAGGACATCAGGAATTGTCTTTTCTGGGTATCAGGAAAAGTCTTGAGTAGAAACCTTGCTCCCATTCTTCTTCTGGGACAGGTTGAATAGCCCTGATGCTTAAGAGAGAGAGAACTTGCCCACTGATTTGGGGGTAAGGTCTGGCCAACCGTTTGGGGTTGCTAAGGAGTGGAAGTGGAATCTGTATCCTTGGGAAAAAAGAAGTTATGTACTCACCATAACGTTCCATCTGAGTAGGTAACTTAATTTGTCTGCAACCTGTGGGTATCTGATCCGAGCCAGCAGCTTTCCTAGCAAAAGATCCGAGCTCCAAGCTCCTCCCCCGACCCATAATGCCCTAACTCCCTCTAACACTCAGATCGAGTTTATCATCGTATCACAGAATACTACCATAACACAAGGAAAACTACCTGAACATCCTAACCTGATGTCATCTGGGAAATGACATACCATGATCCTTCAAGGACAAACTACAGGTCAGGGGGACGGAGGGAGGGTTGGTTGCAGACAAATGAAGGTACCTACTCAGATGGAACGTTATGGTGAGTACATAATTCTTTATCTGAAGTAGTTAACTTCATTTGATCAGCAACCTGTGGGACAGAGTCCCCAGCTACCAACAACTTGGGAGGCCCTTATGGGAGGATATTCCAGAGCACTGCAGAGCCAAAGGACGCCCTTCCTCTGGAAATCAGATCCAATTTATAATGTGTAATGAAAGTGTGAGAGGAAGCCCAAGTAGCAGCTGAACAAATGTCATCCAAAGGGACCCTCGACCAGAAGGCCGCAGAAGTAGCCACAGAACGGGTAGAATGTGCTCGAACCCGCATGGGCTCAGTTCGACCAGAGCTTCTGTATGCAAGAATGCATTGTGAAATCCACCTAGCTAAGGTTACCTTTGTCACTGGTTTACCCAGACAGGACTTAGCAAATGAAACAAAGAGCTGTTCTGATTTTCGAAAAACAGCCTTCTGTGTAAGTAGAATCGTAACTGTCTATGTACATCCAAGCAATGGAGTCTATACTCTCCTTTGTTGTGATAATTAGGGAAGAAGACAGGCAGGTTGATAGATTGGTTGATGTTGACTTCGGAAGCCACTTTAGGCAGAAAAGAGGGGTTAGTATCGAGGGAAACTCTCTCTTTATGAAAAATGATACTACAAAAAGCCTGAAGCTCCGATATCCTTCTAGCTGAAGTAATAGCAATCAGGAAGGCAGTTTTCCAAGATACACACTTCAAGTCGACCAAAGCTGCGGGCTCAAAAGGGGGACCAGTCAGAGCCTGGAGAACTAGGGTTAAATCCCATGAAGGAATTGCTTCTCAAAAGAAAGGTACCTTTCAGAAAGGTCTTGCAGATCTTAGATTATGCTAGGGGGCCAAATTTGTTTCCAGTGTGAAAGTGGGAAATTGCTGCCAGTTGAACTTTAACAGTTGAAGAACTAGTCGCCTGATGGAAGATTTGGGATAAAAAAAAATCGAGGACTGCTGGAATAGGTGCCGTAAAAGAATCCAAATTCCTATGCTCCGCCCAGATAGAAAAACGTTTCCATTTACTTTTGTAGACTTTTCTGGTAGAAGGCTTATGAGCGGCCACCAGAATAGCTTTAACTGAGGATGAGATACTGGGAGTCCTAGCCATCAAGGGAACTGGATCAACCAAGCCGAGAGCTTGAGGTTGTCCAGGTCGGGGGGTCCTCAATCCCAAGGGGTGAGAAATCAGATCCGGAAGGGGATCTAAGATCCAGGGAGGATGCACTAGATGAGACGGTAGGCATGGGAACCATGTTTGACGAGGCCAGAATGGGGCTATGAGGATAACTCTGCTCCCCAACTGACGAGCTTTCTGCAAGAATTTTGTCATCAACGGAAGAGGAGGATAAGCATAAAGAAGACCGGACGGCCAAGCATGAACCAGAGCATCTCTGGGGTTTTCCCCTGGTGGAGGAATCAGAGCGAAAAACTCACTGCACTTTGCGTTCGAAGGCAACGCGAACAGATCGCAGCAAGGTTGACCCCATCTGAGGAAAATCTGTTTTCGCTACAAAGGGGTTCAGAGACCACTCGCAGGGTGAGAGGATAGTCCGACTAAGCTTGTCCGCAAGAATGTTTGAAAGACCCAGTATGTGCGTTGCTATAAGAAAGCGGTTGGTGGATATTGCCCATTCCCACACTCTCATGGCCTCTTGGCAAAGTGGGTAAGATCTGGTCCCCACCCCCCTTGCTTGTTGATGTACCAGACCACTGACATGTCTGTTTGAAGTGTAATAGTCCCTAGAGGAAGAAGGGCATGGGAGAGCATGCAACGCTAGTAGCACCGCCCTCATCTCCAGGACACTGATATGCAAAAAGGTCTCTGTGTGAGTCCACGTGCCTTGGACGGTTCTGCCCATGCAATGCCCCCCCCACCCGAGGCGAGACGCGTCCGTGGTCACTGTGACTTGGGGTGGGGACATGGAGAAGGAACGTCCTTCCTGGAGGTGCTTGGAATGGAGCCACCAAGTAGAGATTCCCTGTAAACCCTGCTGAGAGGAAAAGGGGCAGACAAGAGATGAAATAGAATGGACCACTGGACCTGTAAGGTCCATTGGAGAATCCTCATATTCAGACGCATGAGCGGAGAAAGGTTGATGGCCGCTGCCATGGATCACAGAGCCCTCAGGACCAACTCCGCTGGAGGGGCAGAGGACTGAAGAAGAGCCAAAAAGTACAGTTTTGTACCTACCATAAATGTAGATGTCCGAGAGGTATGCATCTGCAGTCCTAACATATGGGTTGTCCTGCCTCAGGCAGCCCTTCGGTCGGCCGGATTCCAAAGTCTGGGTCTGGCCTCGGCTGATGTCGCACTTCACCCGACGTCATAGCTGCTGTGAATTGGGAATAAAGGCATCAGCCGACGCCATTTTCCTGAGTCTTTCTTGCCCCAGATGCCAGGTGCCCTCTAGGTAGGCTAAACTTGGATAAATGCAAATGATTCCAAACAGTAGAGAGCAAACAATATAAACATGTATATACATATATACAAATACACCATAATAGATCCCCCCAGCTAGCTACAAGATGGGCAAATACCCTAGGAGTACCACAGAGGGGAAGGAGGGTGGGTAATCCTGACTGCAGATGCATACCTCTCGGACATCTACATTTATGGTAGGTACAAAACTGTACTATGTCCTTCAAGGATGCATCTGCAGTCCTAACATATGGGTAGAATACCATAGTCAAACTGGGGGAGGAGGCACTAAGATGATTATGGTGTAGCCAAGATCCCTTGCAAAACAGCAGTTGCAAAACCTGCTCGGGATCTGGAGTATAAAGGTAGATTATAATGCTTGGCAAATGTATGCACGGAGCTCCAAGTAGCAGCTTCTAAAATGTCTTTGGTAGCCACTCCTCGTAGGAAAGCTGCAGTAGTGGCTGTAGCCCTTGTGGAGTGAGGTCTGATGTTTTCTGGAGATGTCTTTCCATGAAAAGAGTAACAAAATCTAATGCAATTTCCTATCCATTTTGAGATTGTCTGTTTTGAAATTGCTTTTCCTTCCATTCCTGCTGCATATGCTACCAGAAGCTGGTCAGTTTTTCTGTTGGTCTTGGTTCTGTCCAGATAGTAGTGCAAATGCCTGTGCACATCCAAGGTATGTAGTAGTCTTTCCCCCCTGTTCTGTGGGTTGGGGAAGAATGTTGGTAGATGGATTGCTTGGTTCAATGATACCCTGGAGACCACTTTTGGCATAAAAGTAGGGTTAGTTCTCAAGGACACTATCCTGATGGAAGATAAGGAAGGGCTGTACTGCCATTAATGCCTGTAATTCAGAAACCCTTCTTGCTGAAGTGATTGCAAGCAGGAAAGCAGTTTTCCAAGATAAGAATTGTAATTCTGCTGTTGCTGCTGGTTCAAAGGAAGTGTTAACTTTTCCAACACAAAGTTAAGGTCCCATGTAGGCAAAGGTGGCTTCCTTGGAGGCTTTACATTTTTAATTCCTCTCAGAAACTGCCTGAGTAGAGGATGAGAGAAGACTGGAGGATCCATGTTGTATTCTGCTGAAATTGCTGATGCATGAATCTTAATGGAGGAGTAAGACAGGCCATTGTGGAAAAGTTCTGCTAAGTATTCCAGGATGTTAGCTATGTTTGCTAATGATACATTTTCTCCTTTTGCTGCACTCCAAATGAGGTATCTTTTCCATTTGGCTGAATAAGTCTTCCTTGTGGAGGGTCTGCGAGCCTCCAGGATAATGTCTTTAACCCTCTGAGATAAATCTGGGTTATGTTGCTTTATGTAATATTCCAAGCAGCCAGCTGTAGTGTTTTCAAGTTTGGATGTAGGATCTTTTAGTTGTTCTGTGTTAGCAGTAAAGGAACTAGAGGTAGAGGCCATGCGTGTGTCCGAGACATGCTCCTCAGTAGCGGGTACCAATGCTGCCTCGGCCAGTCTGGAGCTATCAGGATGATCCTTGGGTGATCTTCTTCGATCTTCAGTAGCACTTTGTGCATCAAAGGAAGAGGTGGAAATGCATATGCTGCCAGGTTTTCCCAACTGAAGGATAGGGAGTCCACCTTCCAAGCAAGTGGGTGGTATGTCCTTGTGCAGAATTTCCTCAATTGGTGGTTGTGTGGGGATGCGAACAGGTCTATTTCTGGTAGTCCCCATTTCTTTGTAATGGTTTTGATGATGTCTGGATGCAGCATCCATTCGTGGGCATCCGTGGTAGTTCTGCTTAAGATGTCTGCTAGTATATTTTCTTTTCCTGGCACAAATTTGGCCTGGAGTTGAATGTTGAGGTTCAGGGCCACATTCCACAGGTCCATTGCCATCCGGCATAGAGGATATGTGTGCCTCCCTGTTTGTTGATATACCACATGACTGTGGTGTTGTCCGTCCTTATCAGCAATGACCCTGTTGAAGAAAAGGTCTGAATGTCTGAAGTGCCTGTTTCACTGCCAGCATCTCTTTTTGATTTATGTGTAGGTTCAGCTGGTCTTGTTTCCATAGGCCTTGTATACACTTGCCCACCATGTGTGCCCCCCAGCCTAGGTCTGAGGCGTCCGTGGTGATAGTCTGGCTTGGGTGAGGTTTGTGGAAAGGCAGTCCTCTGTTCAACTGACAGGCCTGTGCCCACCACAGGAATTCTTGTTTCAGGCATGGTATTATTGGAATCTGGGCTTCTAGACTGTGCTTGTGTTGAGACCATACATTCCTTAGGTACCATTGCAACTTTCTCATATGCAGCCTGGCATGTGGAATCAATATTATGCAGGATGCCATGTAACCCAGGGCTTGCAGGACTTTCCTTGCTGTAAGCTGGTTCTGTGTTGTTAATGCCATGAAATAGAGTGGTAGTTGCTTTTGCTTTTCTGCTGTGAGAAATGCCATCTGATTTGATGTGTCCAGTTCTGCACCCGAGAATGTTATCCTTTGGGATGGTACCAGCCTGGACTTTTTCATGTTGACTGTGTATCCCAGGGCTTGCAGTAGTTGTATAACCTTTTCCAAATCTTTTGTTAATTTGATCTTGTTGTCCACTTGCATTAGGCAGTCCAGGTATGGATAAATCTGAATTCCCCGAAGCCTGCAATGAGCAATTACTGATGCCAGGCATTTCGTGAATACTCTGGGCGCAGTAGATAAGCCAAAGGGCAATGCTGAGAATTGATAATGCTCTGATCCTGCAAGAAATCTGAGGTATCTTCTGCAATCTGGTCGTATAGGGACGTGCAGGTATGCCTCCTTCAGATTTAGAGTTACCAGCCAAGACTCCTTGCCCAGCATGGGAAGAAGTTGCTGTAGGGTCAGCATTTTGAATTTTGGAACAATGAGATATGTGTTCAGAGCGGACAGGTCGAGAATAGGCCTCCATTGGTTTTCTTTTCTTGGTACCAGGAAAAGTCTGGAGTAAAATCCTTGCCCTTGTTCCATAGGAGGTACCTTTTCTATAGCTCTCATCCTTAGTAGATGGTTGATTTGTTCTAGAGCGTTTGCTTTTTGGTTTGGTGGTAGGTTTGGCTTTCCTCTCTTTTTTGGAAGAGTGTGGAAGTGAAACCTGTAGCCTTTGTCTATTGTCTGTAAAATCCATTTGTCTCCTGTAATGTAATGCCAGTTTACGGAAAATAAGGCTAGCTTTCCGCCTAAGGGTGCTTCCAGTTGTTCCCTGGTAGGCGGTATGAGGGTCAAGTCATTGTGTCTGTCCTGTGGAAGTGGTCGTAGCTGGATCTGTGGCAGTACTTCTCTGGTTGTTAGGCTGCCACTGACGTCCCCTGTAGGCACCTCTGGATTGACCTCTGCCTCTTGGGTGCCTATTTCTGCCTCTCTGTGCTCTGGAGGTGTCTGGAAAGGACCAATTCTTCGAAGGCCAATTTCTACTAAACCTCGGAGGCTGGACCTGTAAGAAATCCTTGACTGTTTGGACAGATTTTGCTTTTTCTTCCACCTTCTTTAGCACCTGCTGTGCAGTGGAGCCAAACAAACTTTGTTTCTCCATGGGAGCATCTAGAAGCTTTGACTTTACATGGGCTGGTAAGGATTGCTCTTTTAACCATGCATGCCTTCTAATCACTGTTCCAGTCATAGCTGATCTAAAGGAAGCCTCCAGTGCATCATAGCCGCATTTTAAGGAATGATTACTGACCTGCTAAGTGTTATGTACCAAATCCTGAAGGAACTTACGGTCTATAGGTTCAGGAGAGGACAGGTTTTTATTTAGCTGGTCTAACAAAAATTCCTGATACTGAATCATGTGGAATTGACAGTTTAAGGCCCTAGCCGAAAGAGTAGCAGAAGTATAAACTTTTTTACCCCATCTCTCTAATGCTCTAGATTCTCTTTCAGAGGGGAGGGGGTTTTTGGCAAAGGTAGCTGCTACAGCTTTGGGGCCCTGTGAAATGGTTTCAGGATCTGCAATAGGAGCCTTATACAAATGAAAGTGTGTGGCCGGGACCCTGTAATATCTGTCGGGCTTGGCAGGGGCCAGGGGAAGAGAGTGAGGGGCAGTACAAGCATCATTATATGCATCATCAACAACTGTTAGTACTGGAGGAATGGCTAAAGGCCTATGCTGTGGTAAATGTAAAAAGGTCCTTAGCCTTTTCCTTGAATCTGAAAAATCCTGGCCCTGCCATTGAAAATGCTCTCTCATAGCATGTAAGGTTTCCCAAAAGAAAATTCCTCAGGAGGAGAGGCAGAAGGAATGGAGTCTTCTGCATCAGAATCCTCATAAGGAGAATATGGGCCTTCTGGAGGATCTGAGTTTTCTGAATCATCCGAGGAATAGTCTGTAGAAACAGGATCAGGGCTCTGCTCTAGGCCTCTTCTCTGGAGGGGTTGAGAGGCCCTGTCTGGGTGAGGTTGGGATCCCCTGATCAAAGAAATGAGATCCTCAGCCAGGCTGAGCATTTGGGAACTAGAGGCAGGCCTGTGTGAGGGGTTTTAGCAGGCAAGGCCTTAGAAGATTTAGCTGCTTTAGCCCTAGAAAAAGCCTTGATAGACATAGATGCAGGGGGCCTAGCAGCTACACGTGTAGGAGTAGATATGTCTAAAGGAATAGTATCTGATAAATCCTGGGTGGCTGCTACAGCAGGGGTTATTTCAGTAGCAGATTCAGCCATGCTCTGTGAGGCCTCGGCGGAGGCATGCTTCCGGCGGAAGGAAGAACCGAGGACTCGGTTTCAGCGAAACAGAGACACTCGCGGTTTTGCTTAACGGTTCGGGCTTTCGAAACCGTGGAAGTGTCGGTCCTTTCCACGCTTTTTAGCTAATTATGAAGTCGGAGTCTCAGACGGCATTTTGTAAGCAAAAGCGGGACCAAAAAACTCCTCTGCAAACTCCGACCGACGTCTAAGTGTCCGTCGGTTGAAGGAAGCACAAGCTAGACAAGCTGATACGCCGTGGTCTGGACCTAAGCAAGGAAGGCAGTAAGAGTGGAAATCCTTATGAGGTATTTGTTTCCCACAAGTTAAACAATTATTTACTTTTCTGACATCGGCTGAGGCAAGAGAGTCCCCACGGGTACTTAGCTTTGTAGAAGTCTTCGGTAGAAATCTCTGGATCTGACCGACCGGCACTTGCGAACAGCTTCTGCTTGGGCACCGGGCAAGAAAGACTGAGGAAAATGAAACGGCTGATGCCTTTATACCCAATTCACAGCAGCTATGGCGTCAGGTGAAGTCGACATCAGCGAGCGAGCCAGACCCAGACTTTGGAATCCGGCCGACCGAAGGGCTGCCTGAGGCAGGACAACCCATATGTTAGGACTGCAGATGCATCCTTGAAGGACATCACTGAGGTTTAGATTGCGAAGTCTGTCCGACGTCAGACAGACTTTGGACTGAATTCTATCTATCCTTGCCCCTATGAAATCCAACATTCGAGTAGGCTGAAGGGAGGATTTCTTGTGGTTGATCGTGATCCCTAGATAGCGGGCGAGATGTAGGAAATAGTCTCTTGCTGAACATAGTATATGCCTGGTTGGGGCGGCTAGGAGCCAGTCATCCAGGTAAGGAAAGACCTGTATTCCCTTAAGCCTCAGGTGGGCCGGTACAACTGCCATGACCTTGGTGAACACCCTGGGGTGCTGTGGTGAGACCGAAGGGTAGGACCCTGAAATGATAGTGGCTGGCTCTCAGCCAAAAGCAGAGAAACCTCCTGGATCACCTGTCCATTAGAACGTGGTAGTACGCATCCTTGAGGTCTATGGAGCACATCCAGTCGTTCTCCTGTAACAGTGGGAGAATGGATTGAATGGTGACCATCCAGAACTTCTCTTTGGCAACTGACAGGTTCAGTGTGGACAGGTCAAGAATTGGCCGTAAGTCTCCGATCTTTTTTGGCACCAAAAAGAACCTGGAGTAAAAGCCTGATCCGGATTGACTGGAGGGGGATGTGCTGGATGGCTCTTTTTTCTAGTAGCTCTTTTATTTCGAAGGCTGCTACCTCCCTCTGATTGGGTGGTACATCGGAAAGGCACCCCGACCGGGGAGGAGTATTTAGGAATGGAATTGAGTAACCTCTGGATATGATCCAGAGCACCCAGCGATCTGTCGTAATGGACTCCCAATGTGCTAGATGCTCCGAGAAGCCCCCGCGACTGCCTCCAGAGAGGAGCAGTCGGGCAACCCCTCAGGGTTACTGCTCGGGTCGATCGGAAAAGGGTTCCCTCGACCCGAAATTCTTCGGCCCCCCTCTGCCTCTGGGCCGGCATCCACCCTGTCCTCCTCTGCCTCTTAAGGACAAGGGATGCGGAGCGAAACGGGATTGTTGAGATTTCCGGAACCACATCCTCTTCTGTCCTCTTTGGTTCCTCGAGAAGGACCTCTGAGGAGCCGAGAAGCGGATCCCAACGGCAGACGTTTTCCCGTCCTTCTCGCTCTGGAGTAGCGTATCGCGGACGGTTTTGCCGAAAAGCGTAGAACCGTCAAAGGGGGCGTTCGCGAAGGACGCCTTGAAGGGTTCCGCAAAGTCGCAGAGATGGAGCCACACCTGTCGTCGTAAGACAATGCCTGTTCCACTGGCTCTAGCCGTTCCCTCAGTGGTATGGGAGAGAAGCCGCATAGAGGTGTTTGTGACAGACTTAAGAGTGGCCATTCGCGCCGAGAAGGTCCATCTGTCCTCGGCCGACATGGACTCTGGGGGTGACCCAGTGTACTCTTTGACTAGGTCCCGCTGGAGTCGAATCACGTGTGCCATATAGTTCAGTGACCTTACAGAGAAGGTCGCTGAAGCGAACATCCGCTTTCCGAGGTGGTCCATCGTCCGAGACTCCTTGTCTGGAGGATGCACCAAGGAACTCTCCTGTGCCAATTTCTTCTTGGTGGCAGCCGCCACCACTATGGCATCTACAGCGTCACCTTTGCTCCAAACTGTCCTGTCGGTGGGGGGGCTGAAAATCCTGTCCGGTCTCTTGGGTACTGGCACCACAGTGTCTGGCTCCTTCCATGCCCTGGTAGTTATGAGGTCCACCAGGGGATCGGCGGGAGGGGACACCCAAGAGGTAGATGGGCCTGCGAACGCCTCCAGAAAGACAGACTCGTCCGAGGAAGGCTTTTGGGCTGACCACCCCCCTCTAATACGAAGCATTTCCATAATGTCTCCAAAGGAGATGTCTTCAGGGGGTGACCTGGGGGAACCTTCCCCTTCCTCCAAGTCCGTGTCTTCTGTGAGGGACTCGGGTGAGTCCAAGTGCCTCCTCTTGCACTTTCCTTTGTGAGGTACCTCCTCAGGGGGGCTGTCCGAGGAGGGCTCACCAACAATGTCCTGTTCCTCCATGGGAACCATCTGGGACGTAGGCGCAGGCTGTCCCTGGGGCCGGATGATAGAAGACAGGCCCGTCTGACAGGGAATGGCGGTTGGATCCGTAGCAAGAGCCTGGGACCTCGAAAGGACCCTCTCCACGACGTCGAATGCAGAGGGTGAGCTGCTCTCCCTAGGATCCGAAAGCAGCCCCCTTGGATCCGGCGTGTGGATCGGCGCCAGAGATGACCTGATCGGATCTGAAAAGGCAGTGCGATCAGACCTCAACAGAGACGAAGGCACACTAACCCCTCTGGATCAGACGCTTCTCACGGCCCCAACAGCTCGGATCCGAAAATGGATCCGACAAACTCGAAGGTACAGTCGGCGCCGAAGTAGGAAACACTGTCGGCGCCGACACCACCCCGGGTCCGAAGCTACTCGGATCAGACAGCTCCGAACCCCGGTAGCGGGTCGGAGAAGGAGCAATGGGGGGCGAAAAATGGGGTCGAGCTCCCCCCTGGAGTGGGGGGGAGGCAAGAGCACTCCCATCTGCAGCTGGGCCTGAAGAAATCGACGCATCATCCGATCCATGTCCGCATCAGATAAACTTCTAGTTGACCTGGATGAGTCTGCCGAGGCTGGCTGGGAAGGCTGCCTGGACGACCTCGAAGGTGACCGGGTCTCCTCCTCCGGCTCCAGGGAGAAACGTGGAGAACGAAGCCTGGAGTGGGAAGACCCGGAGACCTTAAGAGGGTAGGCAAGCTGCTTAGACGGCGGGGCCGAGGGAGCTGAATCGGCCCGCCTCTTGTGGCTACGATGGCTGTCCCTCTCACTCACTTTGCCCTTCCTTTACTTTTTTCTGGCGTCCCTTTCCTCCTGAGCTGAAGAGGGAGTTTGAATCCCAGCCAGGGCGCCACAGAGGGGAAGGAGGACGAAGCCGAATCCGGGGGCAAAAGGCCTGCGAGGACTAGCTTAGTCCGCCTATCCCTCAAAGCCCTGGGGTTGAAGGCTGCACAGATAGTGCAGCCTGACAAGAGATGGTCCACGCCTAGGCAAATAACGTACCAAGTGTGGCCATCCACTGGGGACAGCCTATGGCCACACGGAGCATTTAGAAAAAATCGCTTTTGGGCCCTCAGACATACTGACAAGAAAAGGCCCACATGCACACACCTTCACACACAGACAGAAGGGGGGAGGGAATTTTAAATCTACACTAAACTAAAGATAAAACTACCCAGATAGATTAAGAGAGAAAAGGGGTACCACACACACTCAGAATACAGAGATTTTAAAGGAATAAAGTTAAATAATCTACTCAACTCACAAAACCCAATGCTAGGAGCTCGTTCTCAGATGCTTCAAGAAGCCGCGGCAAATGAGATCTGGGGGTTAGAGGGAGGTAGCAGGGCATTATGGGTAGGGGGAGGAGCTTGGAGCTCGGATCTTTTGCTAGGAAAGCTACCGGCTCGGATCCGAATCGGATCAGATACCCACAGGTTGCTGATCAAATGAAGTTAACTACTTCAGATCTATATTTAAAGCCCATTTGTCCTGGGTAATGAGTTCCCAATTCTTTGCATGCAGGGCAATCTTTCCCCCCTAAAGGAACAGTCAGTTGATCAGGGCTTGGAAGGTTTAAAGTTAAGTCACTGAGACAGTTTACCATAGCAGGGAGTCTTAATATTCCCTGCTTTGGAAGTGGGAGCCTCCCACTGCTTAGGCCTGTGAGTACCTTGGGACTGAAGCCTGGGTGCTCTGCTGGTTCTGGGTTTGGACTGAGAAGGTCTGGAAGAGGCAGGAAATGACCAATTCTTAGAGGGCCAATGCCTACTAAATCTGTGAGACTGTAGTTGCAGGAAATATTTAACAGTTTGCACAGAATTAGCTTTTTCCTCCATCTTTTTAAGTACTTCTTCTGCCTTGCTGCCAAACAGGCGGTCTTGGTTTAAGGGAACATCCAACAATTTAGCTTTAACATGATCTGGCAAAGATTGCTCCTTAAGCCAAGCGTGCATTCTAAGTACAGACCCGGTGACAGCAGCCCTGCAAGAGCCCTCTAATGAATCAAAACCATATTGCTAAGTATGTTTTCCAACTTGTTCAGCAGAATGCATTAAATCCTGTAAATCTTTATTTTCAGCACAGTCAGGAATCAACATAATTTTCTGTTTAAGCAATTCAATAATATGCTGCTGATACTTTAACATATGAAACTGGAAGTTTAAGGCCCTAATGGCCAAGGTTGCAGAAGTGTATACCTTCTTACCCCATCTATCCAGTGCCCTGGAATCTCTATAAGAGGCGGTAGGATCTTTGGCAGTAGTAGCCTTAATGCCCTTGGGTCCCTGTGAAATGGTCTCAGGATCCGCAGTAGAATTTTTAAAGAGGAACTTGAGAGTCAGGTTACCTTGTAATACCCATCAGGTTTTCTGGGAGCAGGAGGTAGAGAGTCAGGGGCCAGGCTAGATTCCGAGAAGGCATCATCTACAGTGTCCAGTACAGGAGGGATAGCTAAAGGCCTGTGTTCAAGCAGGAGTAAGAATTCCCCAAGTCTCTTTTTGGAGTCAAGAGTAATCCTAAGTTTCCCAGCGGAAATGCTTCCTAAGAGTGTGCAAGGTTTCACCAAAAGAGAAATCGCCTGGACGGGAAGCAGAGGGAATGGAGTATTCTGCATCAGAATCCTCATAGGTAGATGAGGGCAAATCCTGGTCATCAGGGAAAACAGAAATTTCAGAATCCTGATCAGAAGAATCAGAAGGAAAATCAGTCCTAGGTCTCTTAGAGGGGAAAGGATGGCTTCCCCTGATTACAGTAATAATGTTTTCAGCCATTCTTATTTGTTTTTTTAGGCATAGGGGCCTGACCATGCGGTCTGGGCGTCGGTTTTCTAGGCATGGATCGAGTTTTAGGCCTTGAAGAAGAAGATGGCATTGGTTTAATATGTAAGCCAGTAGGGCCTGAAAGCACCCTCAGAAGCCGGTGCCTGCACAGCGGCTCCGGATGCATCCAAGGTAGAGACATCCGCAGGTTCGACAGTTGAAGAAGCATCTCACGGCATCCGAATGGGTCTCAGTAGAGGCTTGCGAATCTGAAGTAGCAGGTATCAGGGGCTGCGAAAGCACCTCACTGAGTACTGGCAACTAGCTTAGGAAAAGCGTCATCAGCAGCTTTGGACCTAAGCAGTCTCTGTCTTTATCTTTACGTTTTTACGGAATGTCGGTAGTCGGGTGGCTTACCGTAGCCATTTCTGGATAACTGAATAGAGTACCAAAATATTTAGATGCGCAAATGAACCAATGACGAATAGTACGAGGTTTGAATAAGGCACAAAACCGACCGCGAGGTATGTCGTGGTCTGGGCCTAAGAAAGGAATGCAGTATGAATTAGTATTTATTTTTTGTTATTTTAACATTATTTTACCAGGATAAATCCAACTGGACACAAAGTGCCTGTTTTCAATGCAGTCCTGGGGAGAAAAGCTCCAAGGAAGTTAACAGAGTATATACACGTTTTAGATAACAATAAAAAACTGGTATACAAGGTAAGAGAAACAAAGTAGAAGAACAATTTTGCAAAACAATAAGATACTCAAACAATAAGATACTCAAGAGTAGAACCCCTATCTACAAGATTTACAACAAAAAAAAAATACATATTAAGTATATCAGGTGAGAATATAGTGTATGCAATGGAGGCATACCCAAGGGCATTTTACAAGCATAGCCCATAGTTTGTGGCTTCCACCTTTTTTTAGTATGAAGGATACCCAATTATTTTGCTGTGCTCTGTGCCTCTGAGCAGTGACTGAGGTAAGGTAATCCCTGGGGTCTGCGATCTCCCATCCGTCAGTCAAGGTCTGGAATTTCAAGGAGGGTGCTCTGCCTCATATACCGATTCACATATACATTTTTTAGTCTTTGGTAGGGTTCTCTTGAGATCCTCCGCGTCCCTCCAAGCCGTGTCGGGGTTTAAGTCTCGTTTAATTAATGGGAGTCGGCGGATCTAGATTTTTTAGATTGAGCATTTTTCATCAAATTGAGGTTGAGCATATCTTGTATTGACAGCAAGGTCTGCACTCCTGAGCAATGTCAACGACTGAAGAGCTGGAGTTCTCTTGAAGCTGCGGGCAGCATATTGAGACCCTTTATCTTTTGGTGAGGAACTTTGTGGCACTTCTTCTGTACTCAGTGGATTGCCACCTATTTGGTAGCTAGGGGTAACCTTGTTTTTCCCGAAGGGTATGACTATGCATTTTTTGGCATTTAACTTTAGGCCATGGCTCTGTGAGACCTTTCTGTGAGACCTATGGGTCACTTATATGGATCAGTGGGTCTTCAAGGGGGGGTCTTTGCAGTTACAAAGAGAGTTAGCATAGGGGTGTGAATTAAGAAGGCCCTTGAAGGTGCTTGTGTGACTTCGTAGCCTGAGTTCAGGTGGGAGGGTGTTCCATACTTTAGCAACATCATAAGAGAACAGGGCCTCTCCAGCGGAAAATCTTTGAGGTATTTGTTTTCCACAAGAAATACAATTGTTAACTTTTACTGACATCGGTTTAGAGCAAAAAATGGATCCCCAATGCGATAGTTAGCTTAGTTGAAGACTTCGGATCTGAAACTCGAAAACAAAAATTTCAGGGGTCGGCTGACCGACACTTGTAAACTGCTTCTGCTTCGGGCACCGTACGTCAAGAAAGACTGATGTAATGGCGTTGGCTGCATGCTTTATACCCCTGACTACCTGACATCATGGAAGATGAGACAGCAACAGACGCAGGACCCAAGACTTTGATTATCAGGCCGACTGAGGGCTACTGCAAGCAGACAGCCTAAATGTGATGACTGCAACAGTGAAACACAAAGAACATAATTTGTTCTCCAATCAAGCTGCAATGTTTGCCAAGAATGCTGAATAGTGAAGATTTATCTATTGGCTACTAACCTGGCTACTAGCAGTACAGGTCCTCACCAGTCACATGCAGCTAGGAATCAATGTCCCTTGCTCCTTCTCTCACCAGGAGCAAGAGTGCACCTTTTCCTGCTCAGACTACCTTAAATAAAACTGTTACTTCTCAGCACTACTCAAAGTAGCTTTGTTTAATCCATCTAGAGTCAGAAAATGTAAAACTATACATTTTTTTTTTAACTGGCCCTAACCAAGAAATTTTCAACTAAAAAAAAATTAAAGTAAAACAACCTGCAATAAAATAACAATAGCAGACAAGAAACAATGCAAATATGCCTATCTTAAAAATAATTCTACAACAGCAGCAGTCTTAGTGTGGCAACAGCTCCCCAAGTGTCTTCTTATCAATACAATGTAATTACATGAGAATATATTTCATTCATTAAAGAAATTTCAAGCCCATAGTATTTTCGTACAACTAGCTTAAACTTTTCAAAGTTTGCTTCAAGAAATTAATTTGTTCTGAATTTCCACTTTCACTTAAGCATTATAAAACAATCTTACTGTTTTACAACGGATTTCTACGATACTAATACATGACTTCCCTGTTTTGAGATCCTGTCTTGCAGCTTACTTCTTTTAAGAACATTCTGACAGTACCTCAAATTTATGGCTTTTCTCTCCTCCCAAAAGGCTATGTTTGTCTATGTCAACGTTGTCTGACCACTTTAAAAGGTTTCTTTAACCAGCCACAGTTCAACATGGAAAAATATGCTTTTTATGTTTAAAAGGGAATCTACAATCTCCTAAAATCAGCTACAACCACATATGGCTTGATATTAATATAAGATGCAAAAATTAGGCATTGTTAGTACCTTATTGGTTTGATTTAAGATTTTAACCAGACATCCAGGCAGTATACCAAAACTTTTGCATCTTCTGACCGTCCTATGGAAGAGATGTATGTTATGGTGCAAGGAGTAAGGTATGTATGTGACATATGAGAGCTTAATCCTCAGAAATGAAGTGTCCCAAAAGAACTAGCGCAACCCCAAAAGAAAGTAACAACACCGGAAGAAAAGAACAACCCCTCAGCCAGAATGAACAAAAAATAAAGTAGAAGGGAGGAACAGCATATTGCAACAGTGAAAAGTAGGACATATCCTGTAATGTTTAAGATCTTACACAACTGTACTACGTCCTTCCTGATCACAATTGCTGAATTCTTCACTCCTGGTAAAACCTGCTCTGGCCCTAGCAATGACATCTAACTAGTAAAGTTTGGTGAAAGTGTGAAGAGAAGACCAAGTAACAGCTTTCAAGAGGGATCTAGTATCCAGACCCTTGGGAAAAAAAAACATCAAAAGAGGCTCCTTTGGTAGAATGAGAAGGAACAGAAAAAGGGAATCCGTTTACCATGAAAATAACAAAAAGAAATGGCTTTAGAAATCTAGGAAGAGATGGCTTGCTTAGATGGATGCTCCAAACCCAATTTCCTGGTATGAAAAGGAAACAAAAAGCTGCTCAGATTTCTTGATATGTTTTGCCCAATCCAAGGAATATCTGAGCTATGTAAATCCAAAGAATTCTGTGGAGAATGGTAAAAAAATACAAGTGGAATGATTCAAGGACAAATGTTTAACCACATTGGGCATAAAAGAAGGATTTGTACAGAGACACCCCGTCCCTGTAAAAAATCCAAAAAGGTGGAACTGCCATGAGTGTTTAAAGTTCAGAGACCCTCTCTGGCAGAAGTAAGAGCCACCAGCAATACAGTTTTCTATGTACAATGTTGTAGGAATGAAGAAACTGCAGGCTCAAAAGAGAACTGGATCAATTTCTCAAGAACACAACAGACATCCCAAGAAAAACGAGTAGGCTTTCTTGGAGGCCAAATATGAAGGATGCCTTTTAAAAATTGTTTGACGTCAAAACTAGAAGCCAAAGGTGGATTCAGAGGCAGACAAATGGAAATGACTGACAAATGAACTAAAAGGTGAGTACGCCAAGCCAGAATTGAACAAATCACAAATAAGAAAGTACTACAGGAACCCCCATAGAAAAAGGGTCCAGGTCATGCTTGAGACACCAAACTCTTCCATTTAGTCAAATACGAGTTTGTAGTAGTGGGTTTTCTGGCCTCTTATAAAACCTGGAGCATGTCCTCAAAAATTTGGGTGATAGGGTTTTGATTCCTTTTAGGCATCAAAGTGTTAAATGAAGGATGGACAAGTCAGGGTGAAAGAGGCATCCCTTGAACTGTGCGAGATCCATTCTGTGAGATAAGTTATGGTAACTGCCCCTCTACAGACCAGATGAAATAGAAAGGGAACCAGTGTAGTCTGGGCCAAAAGAAAGTCGCCAGCAATGTGTGCCCCACATTATTTTGTGCAGGATTGTTGGTATTAGAAGAGGGAGACAGCCATTCAAAAATACCCTTCCAAAAAAAAAAGACATGGTGTCCACTTTTCCAAGCTAGAGGACTTGGCACTCTAGAACCGAACTGAGGAGACTGTTCAGAGAGAAAGAAAAAAGGTCCAGCTGAAGGATTTATAATTTCCAGAAGCATCCATTCAAGAGGATTTGTCCATGACCAGCTCAGAGAGTTTGCTACAAGACTGTGCACTGAAGGAATACAACTGCCTGATGAACCAAGTGATGGCAGACTGCTAAATTCCAAGTTTGAAGAGCCAGCCTGCAAAGACTAAGATTTTGTGCCCCCTTGCTTGCTGATGTAGCACATGACTGTGGTGTCATCTTGTAAACATCTTTAGAGGAACTAGAACCCAAAGGGAGTGAAACGCTTGGAGAGCTAGAAGAGTGCACGTCTTTTTGATGTTGATATGGTCTGCCAGTTGTTGATAGGACCAAACACCTTGGACTTTGAGATTGCTGGAGAAGGCTCCCCAACCATGACACAAAGCATATGTGTAAAGCTCCTAAGTAGAGAAACCTGAAAAGGCATACCTGGATTCAGGGGAAATCTGGTGAATTTCCCAGTTGAGACTGAACATGAGAAAGCAAGAGGGAACCAGATACTCCAAAGGGCAGTAGTGCTAGAGCCAAAACAATCTTGAGATACCAATGACCTTTCCTTGTGTGCAGTTTGGCAAAGGGAACCATTGGAATGGTAGATGCAATGTATCCCAAAGCTTGGAGAAATTCCCTTGCACGAAGGACTGGAACAGGAATAAGAGGCTGAAAAATAAGCAGTCAGAGAAGTCCTTGGGAGGTGGGAGGCAAGCCAACACTGAAACGGTCTGAATCCTGAAACCCATGAACACTTTGTCCTGAGAGGAAGTCAATGCAGGCTTTTTGAGATGGAGTGCTCACACTGCACAGAAGCATCACAGAAGTGTAGATCCTGAAAGCAGGAGCTGCTGAAATGGGGCTTGAATAAAATGGTTGCCCAAATAATGGAATATTTGAATTTCCTGATGTCTGTAGAAGGCTACCACAAAAATCAGACAGTTGGTTAAGACCCTCGGAGCTGTAAAAAGAATAAAAGGCAAAGCAGAGAACTGATAATGAGAGGAACAAGCAGAGAAACAATGTCTTGAAGAGAGGGTGAGTGGGAATACGGAGGTAAGCGTCCTTCAAATCCGGGGATACCAGAAAAGCTTGAGGAACCAAAAAGTACAGTTGTGTACACTTACCATAAATGTAGATGTTAGAGTGTCTTCACTGTTGCAGTCATGACTGTAGGGTTCTCTGCCGGCAGGCAGTCCTCGGTCGGCCAGAATCCCAAAGTCTGGGTCCGGCGTCAGCTGTTCAGCCATGCTCCCTGAAGTCAGAGCGCCAGGAGTACAAAGCTGACAGCCGACGCCATGTTCTCCAGTTTTTCTTGCCCCAGATGTCAGAAGTTCCAAAATGAGTAAGGTCCCATACCCTTTGCAAATACACCTCAGAAGAAGGGTGAAAAAAGGAACCACACAAAAGAAAAAATAAGAGGGGACAGGAGGGAGGGAAACCCAGACTGCAACAGTGAAGACACTCTAACATCTACATTTATGGTAGGTGTACACAACTGTACTATGTTCATCGTGTTTCACTGTTGCAGTCATGACTGTAGGGTAGAATCCCAAAGCAGAAAGAAAGGGAGGTGGTCATAAAGTAGAGGGGGCGGCTATAAGGCCCTGCAAGACTGCAGAAGCAAAGCCTGCCCTAGACTTAGAGTAGAGAGGTAGATTGTAGTGCTTGGAAAAAGTATGCACTGAACTCCAAGTTGCAGCTTCCAAAATGTCTTTGGTAGGAACTTCCCTGAGGAAGGCAGCTGAAGTGGCAGCAGCTCTGGTAGAGTGAGTCCTTATACTCCCTGAGATTTGCTTTCCATGGTCTGAAAAGCAAAATCTGATTCAATGAGCAATCCATTTAGAAATGGTCTGTTTTGAAATGGCTTTACCTTGGGAACTTGAAGCATAAGAAACAAACAATTGCTCTGATTTCCTCATGACCTTGGTTATGTCCAGGTAAAAACGTAGTCTGTGTACATCCAAGGAATGTAAGATCCTTTCCCCTTTATTTTGAGGAGTGGGGAAAAAAGTTGGCAAGTGAATAGTTTGATTTAAAGCCACTTTGGAAACCACCTTAGGCATGAAAGTAGGATTAGTCCTTAAAGACACCCTGTCTTGATGAAAAATAATATAAGGTTCCACAGCCATAAGAGCTTGCAACTATGAAACCCTCCTGGCAGAGGTCAGAGCTAACAAGATGGCTGTCTTCCAAGATAAAAACTTGATTGTCAGATGAGGCAGCAGGCTCAAAAGGAGGTAAGGTGAGCTTTTCCAAAACATAGTTGAGATCCCAAGCAGGAATGGGAGGAGATCTAGGGGGCCTTAAGTTCTTGGCTCCTCTGAGAAATTGTCTCATGAGCTGGTGGGAAAAGATAGGAGGGTCTGTATTATAATGAGCAGAAATAGCAGAGGCGTGTATCTTTATGGAAGAGAAAGAGAGACCCTTATGTAAGAGGTCTCACAGGTAAAGTAAAATCTGAGGAATGTTAGGAATAAGAGGATCAGAATCCTGAGTCTGCATCCAGGACCATCTTTTCCATTTTCCTGCATAAGATTTTCTAGTGCTAGGATGTCTGGCTTCTAAAATGACATCCATAACCTGCTTGGGTAGGAGAGAATGAATCAAAGATCCTGGATTAACCAGGCCACCAGGCTGAGAGTTTTGACATGGGAGTGTAGAATCTGACCCTGGTGTTGGGACAGAAGGTTCGGAATCTGTGGTAAAACCCAGGGTGGCTCTAGACAAAGGTTTCTCAGTGTTGGGTACCAAAACTGTAGAGGCCAATTTGGGGCCAGCAAGATTATCATCTTGGGCTTGGCCTGCTTGATCTTTAGTAATACCCGTGGAAGAAGAGGAAGAGGTGGAAAGGCATATCCCGAGAGGTTTCTCCAACTGAATGATAGAGCATCCACTTTCCAAGCTTGATGTGGAAAGTCCTGGTGCAAACAATTTGTAGTTGATGATTGAGGTGGGATGCAAAGAGGTCTATGTGAGGACATCCCCAGACTGCTGTAATCATCTTGAATATTTCGGAGTCCAACATCCATTCTTGTGGATCCGAAAGGTTTCTGCTCAGACTGTCTGCCAGGAAGTTTTGCTTCCCTGGTAGAAACTGTGCTTGAAGGTCCAGATTGTAAGCTAGAGCTGTGTTCCAAAGATCCATGGCTAGTCTGCAAAGGGGGTAGGAAAGAGATCCCCCTTGCTTGTTTATGTACCACATAACTGTGGTGTTGTCTGTCCGTATCAGTAGTTTTCCAGGTTGTAGAAGATTCCTGAAGGCCAATAGAGCTTTCTGAACGGCTAACATTTCCCTTAAATTGATATGCAGGTGCTTCTGATCCTTTGTCCAAAGGCCCTGCAGACAGCCCCGAAAATGGGCTCCCCATGTATAATCTGAGGCGTCCGTGGTTAGAATCTGAGTGGCAGGAGGCAGGCAGAAGGGTTTTCCTTTGTTTAGAGTACATGCCTTGGACCACCAAAGGAATTCCTTTTGAAGACAAGGCAGGACGGAGATCAGTATGTCTAGACTGTGACAATGCTGAGACCATACACTTTTTAGGTACCACTGTATTTTCCTCATATGTAGTCTTGCATATGGTACGAGAAGGATGCAGGAGGCCATGTAACCCAGAGCCTGCAAGAATTTCCTTGCAGATAGCAGAGTTGTAGTTGCCAAGGTTTTGAAAGTTGAAGCCAGCTGTAACTGTTTTTCGTATGTCAGAAATGCCATCTGGGTTGTTGTGTTTAGAGAAGCGCCCAGAAAAATTATCTGTTGTGAGGGTGTCAAATTTGACTTTTATGTTTACAGTGAATCCCAGGAACTTGAGAAGATTCTGAACAAACTGTAGATGCTGGAGTAAGACATCCTTGCTGTCTGTCTGAATAAGACAGTCGTCCAGATAAGGGTAAATTTGAATTCCCTTGAGTCTGCAATAAGCTACTACTGGAGCCAGGCACTTGGTAAAGACCCTGGGCGCAGTAGACAATCCAAAGGGCAGCGCAGAGAATTGGAAGTGCCTCGATCCTGCCTTGAACCTGAGGTATTTTCTGCATTCCTGTCTGATGGGAATGTGTAAATATGCTTCTTTTAAATCCAAAGTTACCATCCATGCATTTTTGGTCAGCATTTTCAGTAGCTGCTGTAGAGTAAGCATCTTGAATTTTGGTATCTCTAGAAAAGTGTTTAAGACTGACAGATCCAGAATAGGTCCCCATGAATTTTGCTTCCTGGGGACTAGAAAGAGCCTCGAGTAAAAACATTGTCCCATCTCTGAAAGTGGAACTAGTTCTATGGCTTTCATAGCCAGGAGAGCTTCCACCTGGTTTAATGCCTCTGACCATTGATGTTTTGGAAGATCTGGCCATCTGCTTGGCCTTGGTGGGGTATGAAAATGGAATTTGTAACCTCTTGAAACCACATCCAGAACCCACTTGTCTTGGGTTATACAAGTCCAGTTTAGATGAAAAAGAGAAAGTTTTCCTCCGAGAGGGGCTTCCAGGCAAGGAGTTCCTGCAGCCCATCAGAGGGAGTCATTGAGCCTGTTTTCTATGAGCTTGCAACCCGTCTTCTCCTCCCCTAGGGGTGGAAGCAGTCCACTGTCTTGGTCTATAAGAGGCTTGCGTTTGAGGTCTACCTCGGGGGCGTCTATATCTACCCTCTGAGGCCTGTCTGAATTGGGAAAGGACCAATTTTTTGTAAGCCAATTCCTGCTGAATCTGGGTGGCTGTACTTGTAAGAAATCTTTAACTGTTTGCGTGGACTTTGCTTTGTCCTCCATCTTTTTAATCACGTCTTCAGCTTTAGATCCAAATAAAACATTATGCTGAACAGGAGCATCCAATAATTTAGCCTTTACCTGATCTGGCAAATTTTGTTCCTTTAACCATGCATGCCTTCTAATTACTGTGCCAGAGGCAGCAGCCCTACAAGAAGCCTCCAAGGCATCAAATCCACAGTGTAAACCATGCTTCCCAACTTGTTCAGTGGCATGCAATAAGTCATGTAGTTCATTATCATCTGAACAGGCGGAAATGGAAGTTAGCTTTTGCTTTAAAACAGACAGTAGAAATTGCTGGTATTTCAGCATATGAAACTGACAGTTTAAAGCCCTAATAAATAAAGTAGCAGAAGTGTACACTTTTTTGCCCCATCTTTCTAAAGATCTGGAATCCTTCTCAGTGGGAATGGGGTTTTTAGCAGAAGCGGCCTTAATACCCTTAGGACCCTGAGAAATGGTTTCAGGGTCAGCAGTAGGGTTCTTGAATAAAAACTGGTGGGAATCAGGAACCCTATAGTATCTGTCTGGCTTAACAGGAGCTGGAGGAAAAGAGTCAGGAGTTAAGTTAGCCTCCGAAAAAGCATCATCCACAATATCCAAAATAGGAGGAATAGCCAGGGGCCTATGTTGGGGAAGAAGAAGAAAATCCCTTGGTCTTTTGTTAGATTCAGAGTACTCCTGTCCTTCCCAGTGGAAATGTTCCCTCATTTCATGCAAAGTTTCCCAAAAGAGAAATCCTCAGGGGGGGGGGGGGAGCTGAAGGAATGGATTCCTCAGCATCAGAATCCTCATAAGGAGGGAAAGAATATTCCTGGTCAGAAGAAGAAACAGAAGAAACAGAAGTCTGATCAGAGGAGTCATAATAAACTTCCTGCCTTGGCCTTTTATCTGGAGGGGGATGTGAACCCCTAATCATAGTAAGTCCTCCGCCATTTTAAGTAACTGTTTCTGAGACTTGGGAGCCGGATCAGAAGAGGACTAGGTTGCAGTCTTTGATTTGGAAGGAGTCTTTGCCTTTGTCTTTGGCTTTGCCTTTTTAAGAAGCTGAGTAGGCCTGAAAACCCCTTCGGAAGCCGGTACCTGCACAGCGGCTCCGGACCCATCCGAAGGAGCATTGTCCAAAGGTCCAACTGAAATATTCAAAGGCCTAGTTGGCTCCTCGTGAGAGTCCGTTTCGGCTATCGGTTGCGAAATGGCCGACGACAGGGGCTGCAAAAGCGCCTCACTGATGACGGCCGAACCTGAAGCTGGCTCCACTTGTGTGATATCATCTGATTTGGACCTCGGAGGCCTGTCTTCGTCCTTGCGTCGTTTGTGAACTTCGGTAGCCGGAACCGTATCAGACGACATTTTGTAATTAAAATGCCTACCGAAGTAATGAAAAGCAAAATCGTACCTTCGTTTAATAGTACGTTGATTGAATCTAGCACAAAACCGACAACTAGCTACGTCGTGGTCAGGGCCCAAGCAAGGAATACAGTGAGAATGAAAATCCTTATGAGGTATTTGCTTCCCACATGAAATACAATTAACTTTTTCTGACATCGGACTGGAGCAAGAAAAAAGTTTCCCCAACGGGGTACTTAGCTTTGAGTGGGAGAAGAAAATCTTCGGACTGAAGTTTGATTAGAAAACATTGTCAGGAGTCAGCTGACCGGCACTTGCGAACTGCTATCACCGCACGGCAAGAAAGACTGGAGAACATGGCGTCGGCTGTCAACTTTGTACTTCTGGTGCTCTGACGTCAGGGAGCATGGCTGAACAGCCAACGCCGGATCCAGACTTTGGGATTCTGGCCGACCGAGGACTGCTTGCCGGCAGGGGAGAACTTTACAGTCATGACTGCAACAGTGAAACACGATGAACATCAGGGAAACAGTACCTGAACAGGCAACATCTTGAAAGAAGGAACCTGTTCACTGCTGACAGAATAGGATAGGTTGCATGGTTCCCTGTACCACCAGATCCTACAAAACACCAAAGGAAAATGAGAGAGCTAACAAGGAAAAGAATGAGGAAGGCCTGAGACTGGAGGAAGGGACTTCCAAACTATAAAATAACCATTTTGGATAATGGAAAGTACCCAAGCATCTATGCTTCTCTGTTACCAAACAGGACAGAGTCAATCTAAGAGACAGAGGCTTCTGGCCAAGGGGAAGAAGCAGATCTGTCAGGAAAAGACGGCTTTTGATTCTTCGCACCCTGAGAAGGCATGTCTGAAAAAACTCTGAGAGAAACCCTCTTGCCCCTACAAGACTGCTTAGACTACCTACAAACAAAAGAAGGCTTAAAAGGATTGTGCTTTCTCTTCCTAAGTTTCACAGGCATTAAGATTTGTTTTAAGTCGTGCATAAAGTACAGTTTTGTACCTACCATAAATGTAGATGTCCGATAGATATGCAACTGCAGTCATAACATATGGGTTGTCCTGCCTCAGGCAGCCCTCGGTCGGCCGAATTCCAAAGTCTGGGTCCGGCGTCGGCTGGTGTCGCCTCCTCTCCGGCGTCTGGTTGGAGTATAAAGGCATCGGCGCCATCTTCTTCAGTGTTTCTTGCCCCAGATGCCAGGTGCCCTCCTAGGAAGGCTAAATTTGGTAAATGGATAAAAATAATCCCAAACATGCACAACAGTAATAAACAGATACACCATAGGAAATACCCCAACTAATGGGATAAGGGTAGGGACCCAAAAAGAAGGATACAGAGGGGTAGGAGGGTGGAAAATCCGACTGCAGTTGCATATCTATCGGACATCTACATTTATGGTAGGTACAAAACTGTACTATGTCCTTCAAGAATGCAACTGCAGTCATAACATATGGGTTGAATACCATAGCCAAGCTGGGGGTGGATGGATCTATGATAAGGATGGTGTAGCTAAAATCCCTGCAGGACTGCCAGCAAAGCCTGCTCGGGATCTGGAGTATAAAGGCAGGTTGTAGTACTTGGTAAATGTATGCACGGAGCTCCATGTAGCAGCCTCTAAAATGTCCTTTGTTGCCACTCCTCTTAGGAAAGCTGTGGAAGTGGCTAAAGCTCTGGTGGAATGTGGCCTAATATTGGCTGGCACACCTTTTCCATGGAATGAATAGCAGAATCTGATGCAATGTCCAATCCATTTTGAAATTGTTTGTTTGGAGATTGCTTTTCCTTGTACTCCAGCAGCATAGGCTACAAACAGTTGGTCAGACTTTCTGGTGGCCTAAGTTCTGTCCAAGTAGTAACGTAGTTGTCTGTGTATGTCCAAAGTATGCAGTAGTTTTTCCCCCCTATTTTGAGGATTGGGGAAGAATGTAGGCAGGTGAATAGCTTGATTTAGAGACACCCTGGATATAACTTTTGGCATGAATGTAGGATTTGTTCTTAGAGAAACTCTGTCTAGATGAAAAATGAGGAAGGGAGGCACTGCCATGAGTGCCTGAATCTCCGAAACTCTTCTTGCAGATGTGACTGCCAATAAGAAGACAGTCTTCCATGAGAGAAATTGCATTTCTGAAGTTGCTGCTGGTTCAAATGGAGGAAGAGTTAATTTTTCCAACACATAATTGTGGTCCCATGCAGGTATTGGCTGTTTTCTGGGAGGTTTGATATTCTTTATCCCTCTTAGAAACTGTCTTAGCAGAGGATGTGAAAACACTGGAGGGTCACAGTTGTATTTTGCTGAGATTGCCGAGGCATGAATCTTTATTGAAGAGTATGAGAGTCCAGTATGAAATAGTTCTGCCAAGTATTCTAATATCTGAGGTATACTTGGTAATGCTGTGTCCTGACCCCTTGTTGGCATTCCAGATGCTGAATCTCTTCCACTTGGCTGAATAGGTTTTTCTGGTGGAAGGTCTGCGTGCTTCCAGCAAGATCACTTGAACTGATTTGGAAAGAGAGTTAGGTGGAGAAATCATGGTAGCCTCCAGGCTGTCAGATGTAATGTTTTCAGGTTGTGATGTACAGTCCTGAAATTGTGTTGTGTTAAGAGCAGGGGCCATAGGGTCAGAGGCCATGGTTTGGTCCGAGTTATGGTCAATAGCAATGGGTACCAGTGTTGCCTTGGCCAGTCCGGAGCTATCAAAATGCCTGTTGGTTGTTCTGTTTTGATCTTCAGTATCACCTTGGTCAGCAGAGGCAGAGGAGGGAATGCATACATTTTTAGAGAATTCCAGCTGAAGGACAGAGCATCTGTTTTCCAGGCTAGAGGATGGTGAGTCCTTGTGCAGAACTTTTCCAGGTGATGATTTAAGTGGGAAGCAAAAAGATCTAAGTCCGGTCTTCCACATGTCTTCGTCAGTTGAGAGAAAATGTGAGGGTGCAGCATCCATTCGTGTGGATCCATAAAAATTTCTGCTCAGCTGGTCCGCCAGTACATTGTCCTTGCCTGGTACAAACTGGGATTGTAAATGTATCTTCAGGCTCAGAGATTTTTCCCAGAGAAGCATTGTTAGTCTGCATAGGGGATAAGAATGAGTGCCTCCCTGCTTGTTTATGTACCACATGACAGTGGTGTTGTCTGTCCTTATTAGCAAATGCCCTTGTTGTAGTGATTTTTCGAAAGTTTTGATTGCATGTATCATTGCCAACATCTCCTTTTAGTTTATGTGCATATGCCTTTCCTTTGGCATCCAAAGACCTTGAATGCATCTGCCCTCCATGTGCGCCCCCCATCAATGGTCTGAGGCGTCTGTTGTAATCATTTGGCCTGCTTGAGGTCTGTTGAAAGACATGCCTTTGTTTTGCTGACTGGCTTGAGCCCACCATAAGAATTCCTTTTGCAGACATGGAATAAGTGGGATTATGTCCTCTAGGCTTTGGCTGTGTTGAGACCATAAGTTTAAATACCATTGCAGCTTTCTCATATGAAGTCTTGCCAAAGGTATCAGAAGGATGCAAGATGCCATGAACCCCAGGGCCTGCAGGATTTTCCTTGCAGTCAGCTGGGATAGTTTTGCTAGGCCTTTGAAGTACTCTGGTAAATGCTGCTGCTTTTCCTCTGTGAGGTAGGCCATTTGGTTTTCTGTGTCCAGTTTGGTTCCTAGGAAGATAATCTGTAGGGATGGCAGTAGTTTTGACTTCTGAATGTTGACTGTATCCCAAGGCCTGCAGCAGATGCATGACATAGTCCAAATTTTCTTTTAAGGTTTGTTTGTTGTCGGCTTGTATGAGGCAGTCGTCCAGGTAGGGGTATATTTGAATCCCCTGCAGTCTGCAGTGTGCCACTACTGATGCCAGGCATTTCGTGAACACTCTGGGCGCAGTAGATAAGCCAAACGGCAATGCTGAGAATTGATAATGCTCTGTCCCTGCAAGAAATCTGAGGTATCTTCTGCAGCTTTGTCTGATTGGGACATGCAGGTATGCCTCCTTGAGGTCCAGAGTGACCAGCCAAGACCCCTTGCCCAGCATGGGAAGGAGTTGCTGCAACATCAGCATTTTGAACTTTGGCACCATGAGAAAAGTGTTTAGAGTTGACAAGTCCAGTATGGGTCTCCATTTGTTTTCTTTTCTTGGAACAAGGAACAGTCTTGAATAAAATCCCTGGCCTTGCTCCTGAGGAGGAACCCTTTCTATTGCTTTTATACTTAACAGCTTGGAAACTTGAGTGGCGCCTCTGCCCTTTGATGATGTGGCAGGTTTGGCATGCCTTGTCTTATTGGTAATATGTGGAAGTGGAATCTGTAACCTTTGTCTATCAAATCCAGAATCCAGTTGTCCTTGGTTAAGATATGCCAGTTTTGAGAGAATAAGGATAATTTTACGCCCAAAGGTGCTTCTCTGAACCTTTGTAGGCGGTCACGAAAGTCGAAGTCATTGTGATTGTCCTTGTGGTGCAGCTGAACTGTCTGCGCACTTCTTTGATTTGAGGTTGCCATTGGCGGCCCCTGTAAGATCCTCGGTATTGCCCTCTACCTCGGGCACATCTGCTTTTTCCCCTTTGAAACTTGTCAGAGCCGAAGGACCAATTCTTTGAGGGCCAGTTCTTAAATTCCTTTTATCATCGGGGCCAAAACAGGCAGAATTTGGGGAAGTTTAAGGCTTTTGTTTTAAAACAGAAAAAAAGAAGAAATTTGTTTTTGGTTTTTAAATTTAAAAGCAAAAAAAATAAAAAAAAAAAAAACCCCCCCCTGACCAAGGGTTTAAAGCCCTAATAAATAAAGTAGCAGAAGTGTACACTTTTTTGCCCCATCTTTCTAAAGATCTGGAATCCTTCTCAGTGGGAATGGGGTTTTTAGCAGAAGCGGCCTTAATACCCTTAGGACCCTGAGAAATGGTTTCAGGGTCAGCAGTAGGGTTCTTGAATAAAAACTGGTGGGAATCAGGAACCCTATAGTATCTGTCTGGCTTAACAGGAGCTGGAGGAAAAGAGTCAGGAGTTAAGTTAGCCTCCGAAAAAGCATCATCCACAATATCCAAAATAGGAGGAATAGCCAGGGGCCTATGTTGGGGAAGAAGAAGAAAATCCCTTGGTCTTTTGTTAGATTCAGAGTACTCCTGTCCTTCCCAGTGGAAATGTTCCCTCATTTCATGCAAAGTTTCCCCAAAAGAGAAATCCTCAGGGGGAGAAGCTGAAGGAATGGATTCCTCAGCATCAGAATCCTCATAAGGAGGGAAAGAATATTCCTGGTCAGAAGAAGAAACAGAAGAAACAGAAGCCTGATCAGAGGAGTCATAATAAACTTCCTGCCTTGGCCTTTTATCTGGAGGGGGATGTGAACCCCTAATCATAGTAAGTCCTCCGCCATTTTAAGTAACTGTTTCTGAGACTTGGGAGCGGATCAGAAGGGGACTGGGTTGCAGTCTTTGATTTGGAAGGAGTCTTTGCCTTTGGCTTTGCCTTTATAGAAGCTGAGTAGGCCTGAAAACCCCTTCGGGCCGGTACCTGCACAGCTGACTCCGGACCCATCTGAAGGAGCATTGTCCGAAGGTCCAACTGAAATATTCAAAGGCCTAGTTGGCTCCTCGTGGGAGTCCGTTTCGGCTATCAGTTCCGAAATGGCCGACGACAGGGGCTGCAAAAGCGCCTCACTGACGACGGCCAAACCTGAAGCTGGCTCCACTTGTGTTATATCGTCTGATTTGGACCTCGGAGGCCTGTCTTCGTCCTTGCGTCGTTTGTGAACTTCGGTAGCGAACCGTATCAGGCGACATTTTGTAATTAAAGCATACCGAGTAATGAAAAGCAAAATGGTACCTTACCGTTTTAATGAATGCGTTGATTGAATCTAGCACAAAACCGACAACTAGCTGCGTCGTTGGTCAGGGCCCAAGCAAGAATACAGTGAGAATGAAAATCCTTGTGAGGTATTTGCTTCCCACATGAAATACAATTAACTTTTTCTGACATCGGACTGGAGCAAGAAAAAGTTTCCAGCGAGTACTTAGCTTTGAGTGGGAGAAGAAAATCTTCGGACTGAAGTTTGATTAGAAAACATTGTCAGGAGTCAGCTGACCGGCACTTGCGAACTGCTATCACCGCGGCAAGAAAGACTGGAGAACATGGCGTGGCTGTCAACTTTGTACTTCTGGTGCTCTGGCGTCAGGGAGCATGGCTGAACAACCCGACGCCCGGACCAGACTTTGGGATTCTGGCCGACCGAGGACTGCCTGCCGGCAGGGGAGAATTCTACAGTCATGACTGCAACAGTGAAACACGATGAACATCAGGGAAACAGTACCTGAACAGGCAACATCTTGAAAGAAGGAACCTGTTCACTGCTGACAGAATAGGATAGGTTGCGTGGTTCCCTGTACCACCAAATCCTGCAAAACACCAAAGGAAAATGAGAGAGCTAACAAGGAAAAGAATGAGGAAGGCCTGAGACTGGAGGAAGGGACTTTCAAACTATAAAATAACCATTTTGGATAATGGAAAGTACCCAAGCATCTATGCTTCTCTGTTGCCAAACAGGAGAGTGTCAATCTAAGAGACAGAGGCTTCTGGCCAAGGGGTAGAAGCAGATCTGTCAGGAAAAGACGGCTTTTGATTCTTCGCACCCTGAGAAGGCATGTCTGAAAAAACTCTGAGAGAAACCCTCTTGCCCCTACAAGACTGCTTAGACTATCTACAAACAAAAGAAGGCTTAGAAGGATTGTGCTTTCTGTTCCTAAGTTTCACAGGCATTAAGATTTGTTTTAAGTCGTGCATAACGTTATCTTTATCCCAAAGGTTCTTAAATAATTCAGTAGGAGCAGTGCCAAAGATATTCTGGTCATTTGAGGGAGAACCCAATAATTTGGCCAGGATGTCTTCAGCACAGCCTGGAGCCATAACCAAGAATACATCCTCACAACAGATGCAGATGCGACTGCCCTACAAGAAGCATCAGCAGCATCACAGCTAAATTTAACAGAATGACGAGCCACCCAAAAAGAGCTCAGAAGGGCAATGGCAGAAGTCTTAACCATCTGATTCAGGCAAATCAGTCAGAATGCCCCCATGTTGGAAGAAAAGAGCGAGGATATACCTAGCCATACAGGTCTGTTAATTAAAAGCCCTAAGGCCAAGGTAGCAGAGTTACACGTTTTTAGCATACCTGTTCATGGCATGGCTGTCCTCATCAGAAAGCAAAGGTTTAAAAGAAGACAGCAACTTGGATGACTTATCAGTGGCTACACAAGCAAAACCAAGATCAGAGGATGGGTTTTTATATAAAAAATGTTGAACTCCTGTAACTTTAGAGAACCTGCCCAGTTTCTTACGGGCAGGAGGCTCAGAGTCTGAGGACTGAGAAGCTGCAGTAAAAGTATCGAGCAGGGTAGCCAGCATTGCAGGGATTGCAGAAGGCCAAGGAGAATCTATTTTAAAGAGTTCATGGTATCTTTTTTGAAACATCAGAAACCTGCAAACAGTCCCACTTAAAAAGTGTTCCATCATAGGAACTATCTTATCTCCAAATAGACAATTGCTCCATAGGACAGTCAGCAGAAAAAAAAGAATCCTCTTCCTCAGGCCCCAGGGGCAATTTTTTTGTGGGAGGGGTTCTTAAGATCCATAAGCGAATTGAAAATCCCCCAAGTAAAATCCTGCCATTCTTTGTGTGGATCCTTTAGCCATAGGGATGCTTAGTTTTCTAGTGATTTTTTAAAGCAACATCAGCTTTAACGAATCTATGAAGTTCAGATCTCTGCCTAGATTCAATGAAGGTGCCAGCCACATCTTCTCTAACAAGCATTTGGGGAATCCCCCTTAGGCCTCTCCAAAATAATCAGCTGTGGTTACCCCTCTACATCTGCACCAATGTAGGCACAGCTTCAGTAGAAGTGCGGGTAAGGCAGCTCCATTTCGACCTCCAACTGGGTCTTCTCAGTGGGAGCCGACAGCAGCAGCAAATGGTCATCAGGTTCATCATCAAACCCAAAAGGGACATCCAGTGGAGGCTGGACAGCAGTAGGATTAGTTTGCTCCTTTTTTTTTTTTTTTTAAGCAGTGGCTGAACATCAGAGAGGGCAGATTTAGCCACATACCCTGATCCAAAATCTTCAATTATTGGTTCTCCAAATACACAGAAAGAGATAACAAATGACTGCAGTGCATCTTATGGACAAACACCTAACAAATTTCACAATGCATATGGTCATGGGTAGCACCCAAACAAAAAGGCACTGTTCATGTCTGTCTTTATGGGGAATGCCTCCCACACTCACATTTTTCCCTCCTGGATGACATGTAAACTTAAGGTAATAGGAAGATAAAAAGAAAGGAATACTCCAACTGGGCATTTATCTGTAGAAGTGCTCAATTGCAGAACCAGCTCAGTGAACAGATTTGCAAGGCAAATTCAAACACAACATTCATACTGGCAAGCAAAGTTGTTCTGAGGATAAGGCACGCATACATCATACCTTATATGCCTTGCACATAGGACAAACCTCTGATGTAAGATGCTTGAAAAGCTTTGGTATACTGCACAGATGTTCAGCTAACCTCAGCAGGATATCCCATGAGTAAGAAATACTGCAACAGTGATAAGGAAGAATATATTTTATTGTATATTTGACTCCTACAAAACACATTCTTTTTACCCAAGTGGCCATCTTTACTCCTCAGTACAAAATAAATTAAAAAGTAGACATTTTGCATATATTCTGGCACCACTGCCAAGTGAAGAAACAATGTTCTCGTATTAATTAGAAACTTTTGTTACTTCAGTATTACAGCATACCATTTGTCCTGGAAGCAGAACATCTTAAATTTTTGGTTGAACTTTACAAGTAGAGACCGCGCGATGTAGCTTACAGCTGTCTCTACTTTAGTAGGTGCAAAAGTATGAAGGCTAGGAGCTACTAATGGACTTGCTTCCTTTCCAGGACTAGATTTCCTGAGCCTCCACTTACCAACTGTTCAGGTCTGAGAAGTCACTTGACAAGAGCTCTCCTGTGGTAGTGTCTGAAACAGGTCCATGCTACTAGTGCTCCAATCTGGATAATGAACAATAAAATAATCTGCAACAAAATCTGTAATAGATTTCCTCAAAAAGATTTTTCTACTATACAAATGTATACAAGCTGTCTCCCAAGTTAAAGAAAAATTCAACAACTAAAAAGCATCTCGGAAAGTTTGCATCAAATTATCACGGACTTCCCTTGGGATTTGTACTTTTGTGTTACATTCAGTTACTCTTCAAATTGTTTATTTTGATTATTTTATTCTAAGCTAACCTGAGTGCACTTCCTTTGTATACTATGGCAACCTAGCAGATCAGTTTATGCCCCCCCCTTTTAATACTCAACATAAAAGTTAATCAAAAAGAAATATGACAGTGAAAAACCCTCAGTGGGCTACAAAAAAGCATAACAAAGAAGCCAGAAAAGCACTATTAGCTAACTGCTATTTTATTCAGAGAATAAAGGCGGCCTGTTGGCTTTTCCATCACCTGATACATTGGCACAGAACTGGCACTTGGACAAGAGAGATACAGACTGGACCCAATACCCCGAAAATCGGCAAAGAAATAAAATCCTTCCTGCTCATCCTATCCAAAGGCTTAGAATCCTCTCAAACTGCTGCTTTTCCCCCTCAGACCTTTGCTGAACCTAAGAGCTCACACAGAAGGTCTGCATAAGGAAGTATATTCAGGATGCTACTTCACATGGGGGCAGGTCATGGGATCCTCAGAATCCACCCTTTACATGAAAACATGGGAGAGGAATGCCCTTCCCACTCCAAGCTACAGTGTGTATTTGCACGGCCTCACACAGCATGCAACGTGTCAAATGTGACACAGGTAAGACTGGGAGGATCTGTGATGGGACTCCAACAAAACAGGAACCTAAGAGTAACAGCTTGGTCTTGACAGAACTGCACAACGCTTATGATAGCATCAGCTTGTGCTTCCTAAGGATACACTTAGACTTTCATAAGAGAAGCTCCCACAAACAAACTGCTATATGTCAAAATAATAGAATCAAGCCCAGAGGCCTAAAAGGTGCAGGGCGACCGGTAGACAGGCTGCCAAGTCCTCTACAACAGACGTCTAGGTGTGAGCATAATCTGTATATTCCAATGAGAAAAATGCAGTCAGATCACCATGCAAGACTTCTCTAACAGTCACCCAGATGGATGTCACAGGTTTATTTTCTTGCTCCTCTCAGCAAGTGATGACATGTGCTAGCTTAAACCACTGGAAGTTAAAGGGGAATCTGACACGAGAAAAAGGAGGTAGCCTCATAGACGGAAAGGGACAAAGGATGATGCCAATGATTCCCTTACCCATACTCAAACTGTTCTGGTATCAACTACAGATTGAAAACAGGTATCTTACCTGACAGTTACTGTTCTAGGCACTCTCCATCATCAACCCTCATGGAAAAAAAAGTACTCTTCAACCAAATATTACCTTCATCCCTTAGTGCAGTCCACCTGCAGAACAGAGCTTCACTTTGTGCTCTGCTCCCAGACAGAACCAGTTTGGAGTCCATCTCAAAATCTAACTACAGCAACACTTTAAATGCTTCACAACTTTAGACATCAAATGCAGGAGAATATATATTACGAGACTCAAACTGTGCAAGTGGTGGAAAGCAACTGGGATCTCAATGAGAATGCACTGTTAGCACAACACAATAAATCATGCTTTGGACTGTTAAAGTGCTCTCATACCCCAGCAAAAGAATGAGAGAAAATTAAAAAATATCAAAGCTGGGGATAAGCAAGATAAAATCTCAGCAGTTATCACCAAGCCTCTGAAATAAGACCTTTTAAAATTCTTGCAGCTCTTGCTTAATAGAACCAACACTAAAACATACATAGTAGTTTCATAGTTTCATAGTAGTGTACTAGGCTATCTGCCCGGGGGCATTTACAAGCCTAGCCAACAGTGATGTGGCTTTACGCCACCCCATACTATGTAGTTGCGCCTCTCTAGTAGTGACACATGTGGAACCCCATTATTTAGTAAACTATACCTCTGTCTAGTAGTGACACTGAGGTCACTCCCGGGGTAAACTTGCGATCTCCCATCCATGCATCGAGATTTTTCTTGAACAGTGCCAATGAAGGGCTCTGTCTCACGTGAACTGGGATTTTTGTTCCAGAGTATGGGTAACCTCTGTGTTATGAATCTATCCCTCAGCATGTCCTATTCATATTTGTGCAGAGGTTGAAATCTTTTGTGGTTCTGGTGGATTTGGATTTTTGAGATGGAGCATGTCCATCAATTCCTGGTTGGACATGGCCCTGTATGTTAGGCACAAATCACCTCTGAGCAGGCGGTATGCTACTGAATAGAGCTGGAGTTTCTTTAATCTAGCTGGATAAGACACATGTTTGAGACCTATGATCCTCATGGTGAGGTACTTCTGGGGTCACTCCAGTTGCTGCATGTGCGGTGTGAGATACATCCCAAATGGAGCATTATATTCGATCATGGGCCTGATGAGGGAGGAATACAGAGGTACAATGACCTCCTTTGATCTGGATGAGAATCCCTTCATGATGAGATGGGCTAGGTAGAAAGTCTTTCTGACCACTTTGGCAACATGGTTGTCAAGGAGAGGTCACTATCGACTTGAGTCCCCAGGTCTCTGATTACATCTTCTGTATTCAGTGGGTTATTGTCTCGTGATAGTTTGTGGGTACTTTGTTTTTCCCAAAGGGATGACTATACATTTTTGGCGTTAAGTTTGAGGCCATGATTCCGGCACCAGTTGTCCGTTTCAGTGAGACCTTTCTGTAGGATGTGTGTGTCAGCAGGTGAATCCACTATGTCGCCCAGTTTGCAGTCATCTGCAAACTTTGTCATATAATCCTTCCATGTTTGCTTTCACATCTGAAAAATAAATGCCGAATAGGAGTGGACCCAAGACTGAGCCCTGAGTGACACCACTTGTGACGGGTTTTGAGTCTGACATGGCTCCAGCAATTTTAACCTTATGGGTTCTGTTTTTAGCCAATTTGCTACCCATCTTGTGACATATGGATTTACATTTAGGCTGCTGAGCTTGTCGATGATGCCAGAGTGTGGTATTGTGTCAAAGGCCTTGTAAGTCCAAATAGGCAGTGTGGACAGCCTTGCCCTCATCGATGGCACTAGTGACTGTCTCAAAAGTCAACCAGGTTTAAGAGGCAGGATCTGCCTTTTACAAAACCGAACTGTGTGGGATCAAGGGTCTGCAGATCACCAATGTCGCCATTTATGAGTTCCATGATGATCCTTTCCATAGCCTTACAGATCAGGCTGGTCAAACTTATGGGGTAGTTACCTGGGTCAGTTGAATTTCCCCTTTGTGGAGTGGGACCACTGTTGCTGTCGCCAGTGTTCAGGTACATATCCTGTAGTGAGGCTAAGATTGAATAAAGTTCTTAGGGGCGGGTTTAGTTCATCTTGGAGTTCACGTAACACGCAACCGGGATACCATCGGGTCCCATAGATGCTGTGTTTTTGCCTTGTTGAGTGCTGATTTCACCTGTGTGTCTGTGATGACAGGTAGGTTACATTCAGCAGGGATAGTTACTTCATCTTTAGGGGTGAGGGAGGGAGAAATTTGCACTGAACCTATCTGCCAGAATGTTGGCAATGTCAGTAGGGTCAGTGAATTTTTGTTATTGTGTACCAGCTCAGAGCATATCTGAGAATTTCCTCCCAAGGTTCTGACATAATTGAAGAAGGCTTTATGATTGTCTTTGGTATCCTTGGCAATCTTTTTCTCAAAGTTTGCTTTAGATGTTTTATGAGAGGCGTAGTTTTTACTTGTGCTGATCAGGGAAGCCTTTACCTTCTGGGATTTGGCTCTCTCCTGCAGCAGCTTCCTTCTTTGTTGTACAGTTTGTTTATAGCGGGTCCACCAAACCGGCGTTTTCCTTAGTGGAGAGGGTCTTGGTTTTAGTTGGGATTGCCTGATCCATGCATTCCTGGAGATGTCCATAGAAGGCTTTTGTGAAGGATTCAGCATTTTGGGATGTGGTTTTCATTGACCCAGTAGGCTTAAAGGATATCATTTCCGACTTAAGGAGCTCAAAGTCAGCTTTTGAGAAGTTTTCACTGTAGTCTTTTGTTCTGGGGGTGGGGGTGGGATATGTACATCCAACGTGATCAGTTTATGATCAGATCTTACTAGTGAAGGGTTTATATCCGGTGCGGAGCATTTGGACCCCATGTTTGTGATAATCAGGTCAAGTATATTATCTCTCCTCGTAGGAGAGGTGACCAGTTGCTCCATAGCATTTGAGTTTATGAATTCCAGGAATCTTTGGGCCAGGGTGTTAGGGCTAGAATAGTGGGCCCAGTCTATGGTGGGATAATTGAAGTCACCCAATATGATGGTGTTTGGTGTGACATTCATATCCTCCAGTGTTTTCAGGAATGCTTGATGGGATTCCTGGGATTGGGAGGGTGTTCTATAACATGCGACCAGTTGTATGGCAGTTTTACCTATGGTGAGTAAAACTTGTATGGTTTCTGATGCTTCATGAGCAGCCACCAATCGAGAGGTGTAGGTGTCTTTTATGAAAATGGACACTCCCCTCCTTTGTGGTTCGACCTGGAACTTGAGGCGAAATGCATGATATGAGGTAAAGCCTGGTAGTGCTGGAGTACTCTCAGGAGCCTTGAACCAGGTTTCAGTTACCGCACAGACATCGATGTTCTCCATACTGAGGAGTGCTTCGAGTGCCTGCATCTTGAGATTTAGACTTCTGGCGTTGAGCAGCATTACCCTTAATTTTTTTCCATTTTTGTTTTTTATGGCGGTTGATTTGTCCTTTGAGCATTGCCTAAAAGGCACTATGGGGTGGCAAGAGCCTTGGCCAGTATCCGGAAGCCCAGTGGTGACAGGTGCAAGCCATCCCTTGTGAAGCAACGTGGCTTGTCCAGCATATCATCCCAGGCTGACAGACATTGGATCCCCTAGAATGACACCAGTGATTAAGCCAATTGTTAAAACTGATCATTTTGTCTTTGTACTGAGGCATCATTCTTGGCGAAGGCAGGATGCTGCTCAGGGTCAGGGTCATACCAGTCTGGGCTACATAATCAGAGAGCTCCTCAATGTCTCTTTTCATGTAGTCCAGGGAGGTGCGTCTCAGGTCATTCACACCCGCATGGACAATGACTGAATCATGTGGTACTTGCTTTGGAGTGACCTGAGTGCGTGTGTAATGTGGCGGATCCTAGCCCCGATAGGCAGCTCACCGTTACCCTCTCCTTATTCAGCCTGGTAAGTGGAACATCGGTGTGTCTGACTATAGAGTCACCTATTACTAATGTCTCTGGCATAGTATTTTGCCTTAGGGGCTGTGAATGTGTGACACACCTGTTGCTTGAGGTATGTGTTGTAGGTGTTGTGTTTTGTGGGGTGTATTTCTGGGTGTCTGCTTTGGAGGCCTCTGTTGTTTTGGTAAGTTTTTACAAGAGCCTCCAGTATGTCTTTGTGTTTTTATGTGTTTGGTTTGCATTGGTGGTGGTTATATGTGTGACTGGTTTTGCTTTGGGTGTGGGTACCATCTCTTCCTGACTGGTCTTGCCAGTCCTGAGTTGAGAGAGTTCAGCCTCCAGTCTGGCTATATAGTTGCATCTCTCGCAAGTATATGTGTTAGTAGGAAGGAGGAGAGGGTTGTCTGTGTACATGAGACAATTGTAACATTGTCTTAAGATTCCCAGATTAACCAGCTGAACAAGAGAGGATGCTAGTGGTCTACCACTCGACATACTAGAATATTTTAAGGAGTGTTGTGCCTTTAAGGGAAGTGGATATTCACAGGGGTAGTGGATACCTGTAGTGCTTACTTTTAGGGTAAGAGTGCTTGGTTTTTTTATGAGTGCTTGCTAGGGATAGAAGTTCCGAAAAACAAGTGCTGATATATACAGCTAGATAGACTGAATAGAGTTTCTAAGGGAAAATTTGAAGAGCAGACTTGGCGGAGCCAAAAGTTAAAACCTGTATAGAATAGTTTACACCTGTATAACGCTGCTGCTAGGTGCAGAAAGCGCAAAAGCCCTGAGGCGGATTTTTATACAGGGAACTTGAAAAGAGCTGGAAATGGTCCAAGGCAACCAATGAATTACAGCTCAAGTGCTGAGATCACTTCCCCAGGGACAGATAGGCTGCTCAAGGCTCCCCACTCCCACTGGTGAGCTCAGAAACTTCCTTCTATCCAAGTAAGGCAATGGCCAACACAGGAACTACACACAGCCCAGAATACAGCAAAGCCTGTATACTGGTCTTAACTAGTCGAGCAAAGGCGGGAAAACAAGGAGTATTTTTTTTTTTGTTTTTGTTTTTTTAGAGAAGAACACAGAAATGCAGTCAGGCAAACAGTAAAAACGATTAACACAGGCTAGCAGCAATTAAATTATCAAAAAAACAGTAATATTCGACCAGAGTCGACCAAAATACTACTTTTAAGTGCAGATACTTTAGAATACAGCAGCAAAGCAAAAAAACAGTTGTATCTTATTAAATGAAAGCCAGAGAGGACAATGCAGAAAAAATAAGCAAAAAAGTACTTAAATCAGGAAAGTGGTCGCTTCTTTCAGTTCTCTGTAGCCAGGACCCCTCTGCAGGACCACGTGGAGCTCTGCTTGGGTATATAGCCAAAAAAAAACGCCCTGAGGCGGATTTTTATACAGGGAACTTGAAAAGAGCTGGAAATGGTCCAAGGCAACCAATGAATTACAGCTCAAGTGCTGAGATCACTTCCCCCAGGGACAGATAGGCTGCTCAAGGCTCCCCACTCCCACTGGTGAGCTCAGAAACTTCCTTCTATCCAAGTAAGGCAATGGCCAACACAGGAACTACACACAGCCCAGAATACAGCAAAGCCTGTATACTGGTCTTAACTAGTCGAGCAAAGGCGGGAAAACAAGGAGTATTTTTTTGTTTTTTTTAGAGAAGAACACAGAAATGCAGTCAGGCAAACAGTAAACGATTAACACAGGCTAGCAGCAATTAAATTATCAAAAACAGTAATATTCGACCAGAGTCGACCAAAATACTACTTTTAAGTGCAGATACTTTAGAATACAGCAAAGCAAAAAAAACAGTTGTATCTTATTAAATGAAAGCCAGAGAGGACAATGCAGAAAAATAAGCAAAAAGTACTTAAATCAGGAAAGTGGTCGCTTCTTTCAGTTCTCTGTAGCCAGGACCCCTCTGCAGGACCACGTGGAGCTCTGCTTGGGTATATAGCCAAAAAAGCCCTGAGGCGGATTTTTATACAGGAACTTGAAAGAGCTGGAAATGGTCCAAGGCAACCAATGAATTACAGCTCAAGTGCTGAGATCACTTCCCCCAGGGACAGATAGGCTGCTCAAGGCTCCCCACTCCCACTGGTGAGCTCAGAAACTTCCTTCTATCCAAGTAAGGCAATGGCCAACACAGGAACTACACACAGCCCAGAATACAGCAAAGCCTGTATACTGGTCTTAACTAGTCGAGCAAAGGCGGGAAAACAAGGAGTATTTTTTTTTGTTTTTGTTTTTTTAGAGAAGAACACAGAAATGCAGTCAGGCAAACAGTAAAAACGATTAACACAGGCTAGCAGCAATTAAATTATCAAAAAAACAGGGAAATACTTCAGGAATCCATGGTATTAAGTGAAAAGGAGGGATAATGGAACAAAAAAGCAGTCTTTCACCCAAGCTGCTGCTACTGCTTTGGTTCCTTTCAATTTCAACAACATTCAAACTTGGTGAACAGACTTCAAAAATGCATCAAAAACTGGTACAAGCTATGAAAGTCCAACCTGTGGTATGGGCGGTCTTGCACGGTCCTCAGCTCCTTCCCAAGCTGCAGCAGTAGGTGCTTTCCGCATTCGTTCGGGCTCTCTTTCTTCCCTATATTCCATTACCTTAACACAAAATAAAAAGAAACCTTAAAAGAAAACTCAGATGTCAAACCTGTATCTCAGTTAGTCCTGCTAAATGAATTTTGACAGCATGAAAGCATTCCATGCCACAGAGAGAATTCATTTCCTGCTCAACTTAAGGACAATTACTTCTGGTTTAAGTTACTCAAAAAATACACCTTCAGACTTGAAATGTTTCTTTCACTTCAAAAACACACTTTTAAACAATTCTTTTGGACACTAGCAAAGACCCTCTCTCCCATAGTGCCTCTTTTAGGCAATTCTAGTTGGCACCACTTTCCAACCCAGACAAACCAAATCATTACAACATGTTAGAAGTCTTAAGAAACTGCCCCTCTAAAGGTCTTACTGATGCTGGAAAACAGACATCCAAATCAGTGAAACATGTTTCCAATGCAATGATAATACAGGCTCCCTGCCTGGACTGTGTGTGTACCACTTGTACAGACCATCTACCAGTGGTTTCTCTGCTACCAGTGGCACTTTATTCATACTTCTCAGAAGTTGCATCACATCTAGACTTGTACAAAAATAAAATGACCTCAAAATACTCAACTTCCCAGTAACTACAAAAAGATCTATTACTATTACCATATTCTAACCAACTACACAACCCCCTTCTGTAGCATGACACCCACAAGGCATACCAAAAAAGCCTCTGTCAGTCACTACAGAACCCAACAGCTATAACTCTTAGGGATTTCGACCATCTATCTATACAGTGGAAAGCTACACACCTCTACAAATAAAGGCACATAGTGCTTCCTAGAGTCACCAGTGCTAACTTGCTTGACTAACAGTGTACTTCCCTAACAGGGATCCAAATGCACTGGACCTGGTCATCGCAAATTCTACAACTATACAATCCCAGTCAGTGGTCAGAACAGACTGACATTCACCATCAGGGCCCAACCCAGAATGAATACAAACACATCTGCCTTTAAGAATTCTCTAAGACCAACTTCTTGCAGCTAGTGGAGAAGTCGAAGAGCCCTAACCAGCCATCAGAATGCCATGTAGCCAACACCATTGCATTTACCAAGTTTCTATTTCTCATCTCAATACCTACATCAAGACATCTGCTTCATTCAACATAAATATTGTGCCAAGTTTAAGAGTAAACCTCTCCAGCAGAAACCTAGTATAAACAAGCTCTACAACAAAAGAAATAAAATGACTCATTGACCACTGCTCAAAACCTGAACTCAAAAGGTGAGTTAGTCAGGAACATAATTAAAGTTACCAGTGCTAAGTATAAGCAGAAAAATCAACACTTTTGTTAAGGAAGCCAGAATTCCTTTTTCACCTAGGTCAAACAACATAAGAGTAATATCGAACACTGCACTGAGTAGATACACAACACTCCCTCAACTTTTAGGAACATAACCAACAAATTGCCATAAGAACTTAGGTTCAAACGTCTCTACAGTCCCCCCTCCCCCACACAATAGAACTTCACCCAACCCCTCAAACACCACACCTCAGCAAATCATAAAAGCCCTTGCCAAAGTGAAAAACACCAACTCTACAGGGTCTGACTATATGGCAAAGTTCATCCTTGTCAATACAAAAGACTGTCTCACATATTACCTCCTAGAACAGTTCATGCAATGCCTTTCCACTAGCTTCATACCTGCAGGACAGCAGTGGTCATTTTACTTATCCCAGCACCTACAGAGCAATAAGCCTTACCTGCAAGTTAATGAAAACTACAGCTGCGTTAAGAACGTAGCATAACTGTAGATGTTCAAGCATATTCAGCATTACAGCCCTCATCTGAGGGACATCCTCCAGGTAAGCAAGCCAAAGGTCAGCCTGACTTCCACAGTTGCACCTTTCCCAGTGTCTTCACTTGACTTCCTCCCACTAGATGCACGGACGTACAGTGGTATAAGAGTCAACAGCTGATGCCATTTTTCAGAACTTCTTGGCCCTGGCTAGGCTAGCAGACTGCTCTAGGTGCCAGAACATGTTTAGGCCAAGTGAGGGACACTTTATGCTTGCCGCAGGTCCACCTAAGGGCCCTACATCTCACTACTTTTTTTTTTTTTTTTTTGGCTTCTCCTTAGTCATAGCTCCCCCCGGGCTCAATATGATAGTTCAAAAGAATAAAAGACCCCTTCCAAAAACAGGTGTACAAACAATTCACACTCCAAATCCTAAAAGCTTTTATTGACTAAAACAGGTGAGCGCTTTCACAGAAAATATTCTGCTTCTTCAGACCATTCCATTTTCTGAAAGCAGAATACTTTCTGTGAAAGTGCTTACCTGTCTTAGTCAATAAAAGCTTTTTGGATCCTGAGTGTGAATCGTTTGTACAGCTGTGTTTGGAAGGGGTCTTTTATTATTTTGAACTTTGTTGCTTTTGTAGAGACCCCAACTTTCACTGAGTGGTCTTCATTTAATCATGGTATACCTCAATATGACCAGTGTCCAGGGACAGTGAGGAGATAGAGGACACTGGTGCAGTGTCAGTGCTGCTGCAGAGAGTGTTCTAACTTCCGGATACCCTGCAGCAGCCTTGTAAGCCCTGCAATTGCTGCTTACAGGTTTATGTGCACTCGCACTCAAGCCAAGCAGCACACTTCCAGCCAAACAGTACACCTCTTGCAGTACGGAACTTGCCCTGTTCTTAATGCTGCTATTGGATGGGCGAGTCAGCATCAGCCACTTACCCATTCCATCCTTCCCTTGTCCTGTGCCATTAGCGCACATGCTACTAGTCAAAACTGGGTAACCTGAGGCACAGTAAGGGTTTTCTCTCTCTGCATTACAGGGTCAGAAAAATCAAACGGAGAGTATGCCCAATAGGGAGATAACTGGCAAGCTGTTAGGGAATGAGAAGAGGACCTATCCCCAATCTAAGGATGCCCAAGATGAGCAGAGAACAGACATGACATGGAGGGAATCCATCTTTATTAAAGACAAACATCTCAAGACTGATCAAACAGTACGACTACCTAGAGCTACTCTAAGTCCAATTAACTGTAGGTAAAACCCTCTTCAATATCATTGGTGGCTATAGGTCTCCTGCAATGAACCACGGAAACCACTCTGCCTACCTGGACCTACTTGATTAATTACAGACTATGGGATAGGTAAGACCAATCTATACCAAATGTGATATGAGCACAAAAAGGAAAATTGGACGAGCTTAAAATGGCCCACAAGGGCAGCTACCCTAGTACTTACCTATGAACCTAGCTTAAGAACTAACCTATTCTTGTAGAATGTCAAGTACTGGCTTTATGGACAAGGTCAGCAGTACTGAAACCGACCTTTACTGATGTTACTACCAAACAGGAAAACTGTCTTACAAACATTTAAATATCCGAGGTTTGCCCTAAAGAGTGGCTTAAAGGGAGAGTTTGTCAGCACCTCTAGAATGAACTGTAGATGCCAGTGAGGCATGGGATCACTGAATGGCAATCTTAAGTGAAACATTTTTTTAGTAAAGTCTTGATAATCCTAGATGCAGCTGATGAAGGAAAATAGTGTCACTGATGGAAGTTTCTGATGTGGCTGAAGGAGTAACCAAGTACATATGGTAGAGTTCTGACAGGTATATAAAGACTTAACAAATGATGATTGTGGTTCTATACCTCTATGGCTGCTCTGTGGACAAACCTCTTCCACTTTTCCTTGTAACATTTCCTGGCAGAAGGTTTATGCAATTAGAAAGATTAGTTGTGGAAGAACTTACCATACCAACATATGCCCTTTTCTCTTCTCTGTTGCAGTATTCTTTACATGAGGGAGTTGCCTGCCAAGGCGACAACTCGACATCAACCAGTATACCAAAGTCTTTTACTACCATAGGGTGCACAGTACATCTGACATCGGCCCCTAGCAGACATAGGGCATAAAAGAGAAATACACACGCACCATCCTCAGAACTAAAGCCCAAGGTGGAGAGAGAGTATAAGGTGAAAGAGGATCAATGCATCAAGAATACCAGTAAGTGGGATAAGGAGGGTGGGATAGAATACTGCAACAGAGAAGAGAAGGACATTACCATTATGTTAAGTTCTTACACAACCAATCTATGTCCTGCTATTCGTCTGTTGCAGTATTCTTTACATGAGGTAAAATACAAAAGCTCATGCAGAAAGGAAGGAGGAAGTGACAAAGGAACTCTACAGGAAGTCATGGAGAGTGGCCCTAGCAAATCCTGCCCTGGATCTGGAGATGGAATCCAGCTTATAATGTTTTGTGAAGGTGTGGATAGATGTCCAAGTAGCTGCTTCTAAGATGGAGCTGGTGTCCAGCCCTTTGAGGATTGACCGAAGGAAGACACTGCCCTTGTAGAGTGAGCTTTGACTAAGCCTGGAAGAGTTTTACCATGGTGGGTACAGCAAAAAGCAATGGAACTGGAGAGCCAGTTGGAGATGGTCTGTTTGGACTTAGGGAATCCCAGAGTCCTGGGGTGGAATGACAAAAACAGCTGGTCTGATTTTTTTTAAAAGGTTTGGTTTTGTGTAGGTAAAACCAGAGTTGTCTGTGTACATTAACAGTGTGTAGGATCCTCTCACTAGTGTTCTGTGGAAAGGGGAAAAAGGTGGTGAGATGAATGACCTGGTTTAAGGACAACTCATTAGCTACCTGTGGCATGAAGGAGGGGTTAAGTTCAAAGGCAAACCCTGCCTTTGTGGAAAGGAGGTGAAGTCATAAGGGCTTATAATTCTGATACCTACCTGACTGAGGAGATAGCCACAAGGAGGGCAGTTTTCCAGGTAAAATGTTTGAGGGAGATAGAAGAGGTGGGCTCGAAAGGCGCTTGAGTGACCTTCTCTAGCACAAAGGTAAGGTCCCAGGCTAAAGCAATAGGTCTTCTGGGAGGTCTAATGTAGAGGGCACCTTTCACAAATTGTTTGGCCTCAAATCTGGAAGCTAGGGATGCTGAAAGTGGCAGACAAGCAGAGATAGCTGACATATGTGCTTTTATGGAGGAATAAGCTAAACCTGCATGAAACAATTCACAAATATGACAGAACCATATGGAGATCTGCAGTAAGCAGGCCCTGGTTTCTGGAAAGATACCAAATCAAAAATCTCTTCATTTGGAGAGATAAGATTTTCTGGTAGTAGGTTTCCTGGCCTCCTGCAGGACTTGAAGCACATCTTTAGAATAAATGTGTCTGAAAGGAATTGGGGCTCTATCACCTACAGGGTCAGATGGAGGGTCTCTAACTGTGGGTGGATGAGGGAGTCCCTTGTTCCGTGTTAGTAAGTCCAGTCTGTAAGGTAATTTGTGGTGACTGCCCTTGGCTAGATGGAGAAGGGGGAACCAGTGCTGTCTAGGCCAACAGGGATTCACCAGCAAAAATGTTGGTTTGTTCTGTTGAATTTTCAGCAGAAGTTTTGGAATGAGCAGGGGGATGCATACAGAAATTTTCCCTTCAACAGATTGATAGGGTGCCCACTTTCCATGCCTGAGGATGAAGTTCTCTGGCACAAAATTTTGGAAGCTGTTTGTTCAGGGGGAAGCAAACAAATCTAATTGTGGACTACCCCCACTGGTGGACAACATCCAGGAACACATCACTGTGAAGCACCCATTCGTGGACCTGTGTTCTGGATCTGATCAGAGTGTCTGCCAGTGTTCTGACTGGAAGGGATGTAAACCGCGTGAAGGGATATTTCTACTAGGTGAGCTAGATCCCAGGCCTATAAAGCAAGTCTGCAATGGAAGTAGCATCTTGTCACCCCACCCCACCCAATTTGTTGATGCACCATAAGACTGTCATTGTCTGTGTGGATTTGTAGCCTTCTTGGTCTCAGAAGGGATTGGAAGGACTGAAGGGCAAGGATTAATGCCTTCATTTCCTTTACATTTATGTGGTTTCTTCTCGGAGAAGATGTCCACTGACCTTGGACTCAGTGATGGTCCAGAGCTGCTCCCCAGCCTGTATCTGATCTATTTGTGTACAGTACTTCAGTTGGGGAAGTGGGTGAATGGGAAGACCTGGGTTTATGGACAGATGCGTTATCCACCACTGGAGTTCACTCTTGAGGCAGGGTAAAAGTGGTATTTGAAATTCCAGTGGGTGGGCATGCTGTGACCACACCGACTTTAGGAACCATTAGAGTTTTCTCATACGTAGCCTTGCTACAGGAAGCATAGGGATGGTAGAGGCCATCAACCCCAAAATTCACAGAAACTGACTAGCAGACAGAAGACTGAGGGGATAATCTGAGAAAAGGAGAGAAATCTCCTTGGTGGGTGAAAGAGACATCATTTTCTTGCTTTGAAACCTGCACCCCAGAAAGGCATAATCTTAGGATGGGACGAGGGAAGATTTTTTGAAGTCTAAGGTGAATCCCAGGCTTTGTAAAATGGCTATTGTTGACAGGAGGTTTTTGTTCAACTCTGCTCGAGATTTGGTTTAAATCAAAAGGTTGTCTAGGTAGGGGAGGATTTGAGTGAACTGGAGTCTGCAGAAGGTAACCACTGGTGCCAGGCATTTTGAGAAGGCTCTCTGGCTAGTGGAAAGTCTAAAAGGTAAGGCCAATAATTGAAAATGTGAGGATTCCACAGAAAAGTGCAAGTATTTCCTGTATCTGGGGTGAATGGGGAATATGGAGGGTAAGCATCCTTTACATCTATGGATGCTAGAGAGGATGAGGGGGAAGAATGTTTGGACAGTAAGCATTTTGAAGGAGAGAACCTTTTGAAAGTCGATGAGATAGGAGAGACCTAGGATGGGTCTTCCAAGGACCTTCCTTCCTGGGTACTAGGAATAAGCATGAATAAAAGCCTTTTCCTTCTTGAGCTGGTGACACAGGTTGGATTGTGCTCTGTTCTAGCAGTGCAGAACTTTGAGGAAAAAGAAGTTCCTGCTCTTTTGGAGGCTGGGGGATACCCGTGAAGGGGGGCACAGTGTACCAGACCATGAAATATGCCCACTTTATGATGCTTAGGACCCAAGAGCTTTGAGTGATGAGGTCCCAGGCTGGAAGGGATAGGGTAAGGCCCTGGGAGGTGGTGGGGTGCCCAGACTGGCTGAGGAGTCATGAGGAAGAGCCCATCCTATCAGAAAAGGGCTGCTTAGCCATCTAGGAAGATGATTATATGGGAGGAAAACTGGTGAGTTTTCTTTTTGGGGGGGGGGGGGTCGGCCAAATCCTACGTCCTTTGCAGGTTGGCTCTTCTGCTATGGGAATTTCCTGCCCAATACCATATGGCTACTCAGGCAGTGTACATTCCCCTCCAACCAAAATCTTCTGACAGACTCACTGAGCAGGTCCCTGACTCAGTCCCACAAACAGATGCTTCACAGGGATGTGTTCCTGGACATATCAAACAGATTTATTTGCCTGCCCCCTGAACAGACAACTTCCAAACTTTTGTACCAGAGACGCAAGTCTTTTGGTTTGGAAAGTAGATGCCTTCTCCTTATCTTGGAAGGGGATTTTTCTGTATGCATTCCCTCCCCTTCCTCTAATACCAAAGGTCCTGTTCAAGATTCAACAGGACCAACCAAAAATCTTGCTGGTGACTCCATTTTGGCCAAGACACCACTAGTTCCCCCTCCTTATGCATTTAACCAAGGGCCATCACCACAAGTTACCCCACAGAGTGGAACTTCTCACACAGAACAAAGGATACTCGATATATCCACATCTGTCAATGCTACAGCTGACACCGTGGATGATAAGATTCCAATTACCTTCAGACACCTGTTCTCAGAGTACAAGCTCAGGGGGGTTTGCAGGAGAGCAAAAAAGGCAGTACTAGAAAATCTTACATTCCCAACTGGAAAAGATTTTCACTCTGGTCTCTCTCAAAGAACCAAGAACGACTGACAGTAGGAATCCCAGTGGTTCTGTCTTACTTGTGTTAATTGCTCGCTGCTGGCTTATTTTTCGATCAAGGCACACATCAGCTATTTCTGCTCGTCAGCCTCCATCTCACCCTCTACCATCCAGATTTGAGGTGAAACAATTCCTGAAGAGCGTCCTTCATATTAGGCCTCCCAGGAAACCTACTCCTCCTCCTCCTTGGGCCCTTAATTTTGTTCAAGAAAAAATGACCATGGCCGCTTTTGAGCCCGCATCTTCGGACTCCCTTAAAAATTGCTCTTGGAAAACTGTTTTATTAGTGGCCTTGACTTCAGTCAGAAGGGTGTCGGAGTTACAAGCCCTTATGGTTGTACTCCCCCCTTCTTGATCTTTCATAAGGACAGGGTATCCTTGAGAACAAATCCTTCTTTTATCCCAAAAGTGGTCAATGAGTTATCCCTTAACCAGTCCATTCAATTACCTACCTTCTTCCCTTCTCCCCAAAACCACAATGAGAAGATACTGCACAATCCTTAGAGATACATAAATAACTTAGATTTTACCTGGACAAGACTAAAGCTGTCAGGAAATATGATCAGCTATTTGTGAAATTTCATTCCAGGGCTCTAGGTTTACCAGTTTTCAAGCAAATTATTTCTTCCTGGATTTCAAAGACTATTGGCCTTTGCTACACGTTCCATGGAAAGAGCTTCTTCACCTGTGAAAGCCCATTCTACCAGGGCTGTGGCTTCCGCTAAAGCATTCTTCAAGCAGCCACCAGGTCTTCTATTCAAACCTTTACCAAACATTACAAACTGGATAGTGGAGCTAGATTTGCTAAAAACATTTTACATGGCTTCATTAAGAGCTCCTCTGCTCCTTCCTCCTCCCTTCCTTCTTACCTTTGGCATTCTCCCTTAGGTTAAGAATACTGCAGCAAGTGAACAGAAGGACAGAGAATAGTTGTGTAAATTCTTACCATAACCACAGATGTCCTTCTCTTGACTGCTGCAGTATTCCATCTAATCTTCCTTCCCCCGGTCTACTGTTTTCCTTGGATGTACTGACCATTCATATCCTTAGTCTGGCATTCCTTCTTGTGCATTCAGTTCTGAGGATATGTCCGTACATCACTTTTATGACCTACACCCAACTACAACCTATATACGACATCCCATGTAACCCAGAGTAGTTAAGACTTTTGTATACTGGCCGGCGGCAAGCTGCCTTCAGCTGGGAGATGCCTCAGATTAAGAATACTGAAGCAGTGAAGAGAATGACATCTATCGTCATGGTAAGATTTTACTCAACTGTTCTATTTCTCTGTGGACATACAATGAGGGGAGAATTCTTTCCACCTTATTCTGCAGACTTGGGAAGAAAACTGGCAGATGGACAGCCTGGTTAAGGCTGAGGTCAGAAACAACCTAGAATATAAATGAAGGGTTGGTTCTGAAGGATACCCTCTCTTGGAAGACAGTGAAGAGCTCCATACTCATGACAGCCTGCAGTTCATAGACTCTCTTAGCAAAGTGACAGCTGCAAAATACATGGTCCATCCAGGAAAGCATTTTAAAGGGACCAGAGGCAGTCAGTTCAAAGGGCAGCAGTGTTAGTTTTTTCCAAAACATAAGTCTTATGCAGGGATATGATCTCTCCTGGGAAGTCTTAAGTGCATCACTCCTCTCGGAACCATTTTCACATGCAGGTGATGGAAAATTGGTGGAGTAGTCTGCAAACAAGAAGAAACGACCAAAGCATTAACCTTTACCTTAGAGTAAGAGAGACCCTGTACAAACAGGTGAGACAGTTAAAGCAATACTGAAACAATGTATGCATGAGCTGGAATAATCTGCTGGCTATGACACCACATGGAGAATCTTTTCCATTTTGCCATGTATGATTTCCTGGTGTTCAGCTTTCTTGCCTCAATCTGGCTGAGGTCATCTGTGTCCTTCAGGAACATGAGAAACCTTCCCTCGCTGAGGACAAGGAATAGAGAGAAACAATGCTGTCTGAGCCATGAGGAGGCAACCAGGATTTTGTTGGGTCTGTTAATCCTGATCTTGGTAAGTAAACTCAAAATCAATCGTAATGGGGGAAAAGGCATACAGGAATTTCTGCCTCCATGTGAAATAGAAAGCATCCATCTTCCAGACTCCCTCTTGTTGGGTTCTGCAGCCTAACCTCGATTGTTTTTAGGAGAGAGGCAAAGAGGTATACAGATGGGATCCCCCACTGTGTAGTGACCTCTAGGAACATTTCCCTTTTCAACATCTATTCGTCTGTGTCCAAGTCACTGCTCAGGAAGCCTATTAAAATATTTCTGGGGCCTAGAATGCATAAGGCAATTAGAGTGATTCCCCAAGTCCTGGACCAGCAACTAGATCTGTCTGGTAAGGCTGCACAAGGGTTAAGACAAAGCCCACTCCCCCCTTTATGAACCACAGGACTGTGGTACTGTCTGTCCAAACTTGCGAGTTTTGGACTTGTGTTGTCAGAAAGCTTTCATGGCCATACAAACTGCTAGCATTTCCATCAGACTGAAGTGTAACTGTCTGTTTTGAGGACTAAATGCCCTGTACCCTCAGTGGACCTAGGTGAGTTCCCAAAGCTATGACTGAGCAGTCTGTGGTGATAGACTTGTCCACCTGAGGCAGAGTGAAGGCTGCTCTTGGACTGTTTTGTATGACAGGTTTTCATCACAAAAGCTCCATCTTCAGGTATGGGAAAGTACAGTTGTGTACCTACCATAAATGTAGATGTTAGAGTGTATTCACTGTTGCAGTCATTACACTTGGGTTATACTGCTGGCAGGCTACCCGCAGTCGGCCTGAATTCCAAAGTCCTGGTCCGGCGTCGGTTGCTGTCGCCTCTTCCCTGACATCAGTGCACCAGGGGTATAAAAGATGCAGCCGAAGCCATTTTCTTCAGTTTTTCTTGCCCCAGGTGTCAGGTGCCCCCAGAAGGGTAGGCTAAAAAAATTGCAAATAAAAAGCATGCACAAACATTAGCTTCCTCTACAAGCAAATACACCACATAGGTTGTATAGAATAGAGACGTACAGATAAGTCCCAGCAATGAAAGTGGGATGGTGGGAGGGTAACCTGGACTGCAACAGTGAATACACTCGAACATCTACATTTATGGTAGGTACGCAACTGTACTATGCTCATCGTGTTTCACTGTTGCAGTCATTACACTTGGGTTGAATCCCAAAGCTGAGGTTGGGCGGCTGGGTCTAAATAGGATTAGGAGTGGCTATGAGGCCCTGCAGGACTGCAGTGGCAAAGCCTGCTCTGGATTTAGAGTAAAGAGGTAAGTGATGGTGCTTGGTAAAAATGTGTGCACTGAACTCCAAGTTGCAGCCTACAAAATTTACTTGGTTGGTACTCCCCTGAGAAAGGCTGCTGATGTGGCTGCTGCCCTGGTAGAATTTGGCCTAATATTCTTAGGCACTGATTTGCCATGCTGTGCATAGCAGAAACGAATGCAGTGTCCTATCCATTTTGAAATAGTCTGCTTTGAAATGGCCTTTCCTTGAGATCCTGCAGCGTATGCCACAAAAAGTTGCTCAGTTTTTCTTTTGCTTTGTCCAAGAAGAAGGGTAGCTGCCTGTGTATGTCCAAAGAGTGCAGATGTCTCTCCCCTTTATTCTGGGGATTTGGATAAAAGGTTGGTAAATGAATGGTTTGGTTAAGAGCCACACTGGATACTACCTTTGGCATAAATGTTGGGTTTGTCCTTAGAGAAACCCTGACCGGATGAAAAATGATGAAAGGTTACACTGCCATTAATGGCTGTAACTGAGACTCTTCTTGCTGAAGTTATTGCTAGGAGCAGAGCAATTTTCCATGATAAGAATTTTATCTCAGCTGTATTGGCTGGCTCAAAAGGAGGCAGTGTGAGCTTTTCCAAGACAAAGTTGAGGTTCCATGTTGGTATAGGTGCTCTCCTTGGGGGTCTTATGTTTTTTGCCCCTCTGAGATACTGCCTTAGTAGTGGATGAGAGAAAATAGGAGGTTCCGTATTGTAATGAGCTGAAATGGTAGAGGCATGGATCTTAATTGATGAGATGGATAGGCCTTTGTCCAGCATCTCAGTCAAGTATTGTAAAATCTGAGGAATATTAGGGACAAGCGGTTCAAGTCCTTGTGCCTGGTTCCAAGCACAGAATCTCTTCCATTTTTCTGCATAAGATTTCCTGGTGCTGGGCCTCCTGGCTTCCAAAATGACATCCATAACTGCTTTAGAGAGAGGTGAGTTCTGAGTGACTATATTATTCGCCAAGCAGCCAGATTTAAGGTTCTGAGTTGGCTGTGCAGGATCGGATTGTTTTGTTGTGTCAGCAGATGAGGATTTTGAGGTAAAGTCCAGGCTGGTCCTTGAGATAAGCTCTTTAGGATTGGGTACCAGTGCTGGCATGGCCAGTCTGGGGCAATCAGAATCATTTTTTGCTTCTCTTGTCTGACTTTTAGGAGTACCTTGGGGAGTAGAGGCAGTGGCGGACAGGCATAAACTGTAAGGCTTTTCCAGCTGAATAATAGAGCATCCACCTTCCATGCTTGTGAGTGATAAGTCCTTGTGCAGAATCTCTGTAGTTGGTAGTTGTGAGGGGAGGCGAAAAGATCTATGTCTGGGCATCCCCATTTCTTTGTGATCATGCTGAAGACTTGTGGATCCAGTTTCCACTCGTGAGGGTCCATGAGGTTTCTGCTTAGGTAGTCTGCCAGTGTATTTTTCTTTCCTGGCAGGAATTGTGCCTGCAGATGTACTTGATAGGCCAGTCCTGTGTTCCACAAAGTCATGGCTTGCCTGCAGAGGGGGTAGGAATGTGTGCACCCTTGCTTGTTTATGTACTACGACTGTAGTATTGTCCGTCTTTAGTAACAGTTGTCCTGGATGTAGCAGATCTTTGAAGGCTGTTAGGGCATTCTGAACAGCTAGCATCTCTTTTTGATTGATATGAAGATGCATTTGGTCTGTGGGCCACGAGGCCTGTATGCATTTTCCCGCCATGTGTGCTCCCCAGGCATAATCTGATGCATCTGTTAGTGTCTGCCTGGCTGTGGGTAGAGTGAAAGGCTGTCCCTTGTTGTGGTGACAGGCCAGTGCCCACCATCGAAACTCCTGTTGCAGGCAGGGAATGCGAGTAATTATTGCTTCCAGGCTGTGGCAATGTTGAGTCCAAACACTTTTTAGATACCATTGTAGCTTCCTCATATGCAGTCTTGCATATGGAATTAGCAGGATGCAGGATGCCATGAAGCCCAAAGCCTGCAGAATGTTTCTTGCAGGTAGCTGGGTCTTTGTTGCCATCATTTGAAAATAATGAGTCAGTTGCCTTTGTTTGCCTGGCGTGAGATAAGCCATCTGGCAGTGGTATTTAAGCTTGCACCCAGGAATATTATCTCTTGAGAGGGCACTAGTTTTGATTTCATTTCGTTTACTGTGTACCCTAGGCAAGTTAATAATCTTTTTACAAACGCCAGATGCTTTAGTAGAATGTCCATGCTGTCTGTTTGAATAAGGCAGTCGTCCAAGTAGGGATATATTTGAATTCCTTTTTGTCTGCAAAATGCAATTACTGGTGCCAGGCATTTTGTGAAGACCCTGGGCACAGTAGATAAGCCAAAGGGCAGTGCAGAGAATTGATAATGTATTGAGCCAGCTATGAATCTGAGGTATCTGCTGCATGATTGTCTGATTGGGACATGCAGGTATGACACTTTGAGGTCCAAAGTAACTAGCCAAGCCTTCTTGCCCAGCATGGGTAGAAGTTGGTGTAGTGTCAACATTCTGAATTTTGGAACGTCCAGGAAAGTATTTAGAGTAGACAGGTGTAGCATTGGTCTCCAAGCTTTGTCCTTTCTGGGTACCAAGAAAGGTCTCGAGTAAAATCCTTGTCCTTGCTCTTGCTGTGGTACTTTTTGAATAACCCTCATGCCCATGAGAGCAGAAATTTGTCTTTGCGCCTCTGCCCACTGATTGTGTGGCAGGTCTGGCATACCTTTTGGCCTTGGAAGGGTGTGAAAGTGGAACCTGTAACCCTGGGAAACTATATTTAGTACCCATTTGTCTTGGGTAATTTTGTGCCAATTTTGTGAGAAAAGTGCAAGTTTTCCCCCTAAGGGTGCCTGCAATAGGCAAGTGCTTGGCATTGGTAGAGGGAAGTCATTGGGATTGTTTTCTATACGGTTGAGATTTGTCTTCTCCGCCTTTGGTGGCAGAAGCACCTCATTGCTTAGGTCTGTATGTGCCTTGTGGCTGAGATCTGCCTCTTGGGCGTCTGTATCTGCCTCTTTGTGGCCTGTCTGACACTGGAAAGGACCAATTTTTTTAAGGCCAGTTCCTGCTAAATCTGGGTGGCTGAACCTGTAAAAAATCCTTTACAGTCTGCATTGATTTTGCTTTATCCTCCATTTTCTTTAACACCTCTTCTGCTTTAACACCAAACAAAGTATCATGCTGTAATGGAACATCCAACAATTTTACTTTAACATGATCAGGTAAACTTTGTTCCTTTAACCAAGCATGCCTTTGAATGACAGAACCTGTAACTGCGGCCCTGCAAGAAGCCTCTAATGAATCAAAACCACATTGCAAAGTATGTTTTCCCACTTGTTCAGTTGCATGCAACAAATCCTGCATTTCCTTATTTTCAGTACATTCCGAGCTTGTAAGCATTTTCTGTTTGAGCAAAGACATCAGATATTGTTGGTATCTAAGCATGTGAAACTGACAGTTTAAAGCCCTTGCAGCTAAAGTAGCAGAGGTGTAGACTTTTTTCCCCCTTCTGTCCAGTGCTCTTGAATCCCTATCAGAGGGAGCAGGATTTTTTGCGGTGGAAGCCTTGACCCCCCCTTTGGGACCCTGTGAAATTGTTTCTGGGTCAGCAGCAGGGTTTTTATAAAGAAATTTATGTGAATCTGGGACCCTGTAGTACCTATCTGGCTTAACTGGTGCAAGGGGTAAAGAATCAGGAGACAAATTGGATTCAGAAAAAACATCAACAACAATATCTAGTACAGGGGGAATAGCAAGGGGCCTGTGCTGAGGCAATAAAAGAAAATCTCTGAGCCTTTTCTTGGATTCAGAATAATCTTGGCTCTCCCAATGGAAATGCTCCCTCATGGTGTGCAGGGTTTCCCCAAAAGAATAATCCTCAGGAGGAGAGGCTGAAGGGATAGATTCTTCAGCATCAGAATTCTCATAGAAAGGAAGAGAATATCCCTGTTCAGAAGAGGAATCAGAGGAAATAGAAACCTTGTCAGAGGAATCATAGTCATTATCTTGCCTAGGCCTTTTATCAGGAGGGGAATGGGAACCCCTGATAAGAGTAATTAAGTTCTTGGCCATTTTAAGCATCTGTTTCTTTGGCATGAATGACTGTCCAGGTGAATGCTGAACTTGTTTCTTTATCTTTATTGGTGTTTTAGACTTTGTCTTGGCTGTTGAAGTAGTCCTGATAGTAAGCTGTGTAGGTCTGAAAACACCCTCAGAAGCCGATGCCTGCTCAGCGGCTCCGGACTCATCTGAGAGAATAGTTTCCGTAGGCCCAATACCTTGAGTTTCCAGAGGCCTATGTGTCTCCACGTGGGAGTCGGAGGCGGCCTGTGGCTCTGAGGTGGCGGGTGTCAGGGGCTGCGAAACCGTCTTACTGAGAACCGGTGACTGGCCTAGAAGAGGCTTAGTCTGTTTTGGACCTCAGATGCCTGTCCTTTTCATTGTCCTTGCATTTTTTATGAATTATCGTTGGTTGTTCCAACGGCATTATGTAATTAAATCTTCAGCCAAAGTAATGTAAAGCAAAATGAAACAGACGCTTAATAGTGCGTTGGTTGAATCTAGTGCAAAACCGACAACTAGCAACATTGTGGTCGGGGCCTAGGCAAGGAATACAGTAAGAGTGAAAATCCTAATGAGGTATTTGCTTCCCACAAGAAATACAATTGTTAACTTTTACTGACATCAGTCTGGAGCAAGAAAAAGTTTCCCCAACGGGGTACTTAGCTTTATTGAAGAATTTGGTTCTGAAATTCAATTTCGAAAATCTCAGGAGTCGGCCGACCAGCACTTGCGAACTGCTTTTGCTTCGGGCAGTGCGCGGCAAGAAAGACTGAAGAAAATGGTGTCGACTCCATCATTTATACCCCTGGCGCACTGACGTCAGGGAAGAGGCGACAGCAACAGACGCCGGACCAGGACTTTGGAATTCAGGCCAACTGTGGGTAGCCTACCAGCAGGATAACCCAAGTGTAATGACTGCAACAGTGAAACACAATGAACATCGGGTTTCTAGGGACTGAACATTCTGTTCCCATACATTTTTCAAAAAACATTGGATCTTCCTCGTATGAAGCTTTGCTAAAGGGACAATTAGGATACATGAAGCCGTGAACCCTACAATCCTTAAGAACTCTTCGTCCAAGAAAAAAAAAGTTATGTAATCACCACAACATTCCACCTGTTTTGTCCAATTTCATTCTTCCTCAACTTGTGGGTTCAGATCTGATCCTCAGATCCGACTCGGACGCTGCAACAGTTGACAAAGAATACAAATTCTTTCTGGTGGAAGACGAAGAGTGGTGGATGACGTGTCTAATTCTGTCCCTATAAAAACGATATGCTGCGATGGCAACAATGCAGACTTTTCGAAGTTGACTGTAATGCCTAGCCGATCACAGTGTGTCAGAATAGCCACTCTCGCTTGAAGAAGTTGACGCCTGGTGGTGGAGGTAAGGAGCCAATCGTCCAAATATGGAAACACCTGGAACGCTAGATGCCTCAAGTGAGCCGTGACTACTGCCATGCATTTGGTGAACACTCTGGAGGATGTAGTGAGACCAAAGGGCAGAGCTCGGAATTGATGATGATTGGCTCCCAGCCGGAAACGCAAGTGATCTCTGGATGGCCTGGCCATCTTTATGTGGTAGTATACATCCTTGAGATCATTCGAGCACATCCTTCCCTAGAAACAGAAGTATGGACTGTAGCGTGACCATTCGGAACTTCTCTTTTCTCACAAATTGGTTGAGTCTGCTGAGATCCAAAATGGTTTTCCAGTCCCCTGTTTTCTTTGGAAACAAAAAGAATCTTGAGTAAGTTCCGAATCCTGTCTGTTCTGCCGGGACTGGCTGGATGACTTTTTTCTAGCAATCGGCGTACCTCTATTGCTGCTTGTCCCATGTGACTGGGTGGAGCATCCGGGATTTGTTTTACGGGAAAGGGCTGGGTGGAGAATGGTATGAAATACCCTCTGGAAATGATACTTTGCACCCAACTGTCATGTGTTATATTTAGCCAGGGCTTTTGGGTACAATGATAAGCAACCCCCGACTGCCTCCAGAGTAGGACAGTTGGGTCTCCCTTCAGGAGCGCTGGTAGGACTAACCAGAGAAGTGATCTCTGTCACCCTGGTGTTGCGGACCCCCTCTGCCGCGAGGGTGGCGTCTTCCACTGAAATCCCCTACTCTGCCTCTGGAGGGGCCTCTCCATGTGTGTCTTGAAAGTCTCCTTGGGCTTTCCGGAACCACAGCTTTCCTCCCCTCTGACCTTTGGGAAAGGGTCGAGTGGGGGTGGAAAAACAGACTCCAATGGCAGACTTTTCTTCTTGCTCACACTTGGTCAAAGTCTCCTTCACCTTTGGCTCAAACAAAGATGAGCCATCAAATGGGGTATTAGTAAAGGAAGACTTGAAGGGTTCCGCGAAGCAACAGAGTCTCATCCAGGCAAGCCTACGAAGAGCGATTCCTGTAACTGCGGCTCTACTCGAACCATCAGCTGTGTAAGATATGAGACGCACGGACGAGTTGACTATCGAATTGAGGGTAGACAGCTGAGTGGCAATCTTGTCGGATACACCCAAAGCTACAGCACACTGAAGAGCATCTCCCAACTCCTTAAGGAGATCTCTCTGTAGTCTAGTAAAATGTGTCAAGTAGTTCAGTGATCTCAGTGAGAAAGTCACCGAACTGAACAGGTGTTTCCCATACCTATCCATGATCCCAGATTCTCTGTTAGGTGGATGGATAGATGAGGAAGTCCCAGACATTTCCTTTTTGGTGGCTGCTGCCACCACCATGGCATCAACAAGGACTCCCTTGGTCAAAAAGGACTTATCCACTGGGGTTGAAATAAACTTATTAGGCCTCCTAGGAACAGGTTCAATAGATTCTGGTGACTCCCACGCGATACGAGAGACCAGATCCATAAGCTCATCATAGGGCGGAGATGCCCAAGAGGTGGAAGGTTGAGACCAGAACACCTTCA